>NW_027442679.1:0-88740 GCF_048569485.1 Anomaloglossus baeobatrachus | reverse complement strand
AAGGCAAAAATTACATTATACTGTTTACTCAAAGCATCAAACAAAAATTGGACTACAACATGATCGAAAAAACGAGTGTAAATTAAAAGGTATCCTAGAAATGTAATTGTCCTGCAAAAATAAAGATGCCAAACAACTCTATCATGAGAAACTAAATATACAGCTCACAAAATAATTATTTTGTTATATTCTATATTAGTATATTTTATTGTGCAAAGTCACTAAAAACAATACAAATCCGTATCCCTGTAATCATGAGAATAAAGCCATCTTCTCACTTGTAACACGCGCGGAACGGTGTGAAAGTCCTGAATTAATGTTTTTGTGGGTTTTTTTTTTATTTATTTGTTCATTCTGCATACTAAAAATCTTAATATAAAGCAATTAAAAAATGGTATGTGCATGTAAATGTTAACAATAAAAATGTAAACTAGTGCTGCGGAAAACACAATCTTTGACTGTTTTACTAGACAAAGAAAAATGAAAGCTCTCAAAATAGTTTGCAAAAAAGGTTTGGGTTTTTTTTTGAAAGGGGTTCTCACCCAAATCTAAAGACACACAATATAAATCTGAAACTGGTGTAATTGCAATGTCTAATCACGTATACCGCACAGTGTACTGTGTAAAAACTAAATAAATAAATTATTGACCACCTGTGGATTTGTTCATTGTTCCTCCCAAAGATCGCAAAAGGGCTCTGCACACATTTATCCTGACTCAGAGCTGAGCGCTTAAACAGGAGAATCTGTGAAAATCTCTGAAACACGGGCTTCAGACAGAACCCCTGACTGAAAATTCACTATGAGGCAGATGGAGACTGAGCCGCCCCCACGGTCAGCAGCCGGGCTGCTCTGATCCGCAGTGGCACGAGGGGCGTCCGGACCCGGGGGTCGCGCGGCCACTCGTATACAGGGGGTATTTACAGGGGATGGTGTATTTAAAGTTCGTGACGCCACCCGTGGTGTGTGGTAAGGTGGAGTACCACCAACTGCAGCTGGGAGTACTCGATGGAGTGGGCAGCCAGGTGTTTAACCCCCTCCATGGGTGGGGGAATGCCCCGGGACTCTGTGATGGTGGCGGGACATGCCGTTGGGGGTCACTTGCGTACTCACTCAGGCCATAAAGCGTACACCGACAACTTCGTAAACAAAAATTCTGGACGCTGCTGCCGCTGACTGGGAGCATGTTTGGGTCCTGTTTCTGCTGGTGTTGCCTGATGATCTGTGACCTTTCCCTTGGCACCATGTTCTCTTCTAGTTGGCCCCTATAGCTTGAAACTAATCGGGTCCCGCTCCCCAGTGTGACTGAGGGAGCTTGCTCTCGGGGTTCATGGTTGAGATTTCCTGGACCGGTTTAGTGGAAACTCCCCCTCGTTGCGCTAGTACCCCAATTTTGGAGCGGGTGGAGAGCGGATCTTGAAGGCTCCGTTCTCGTCGGGTGAAATGTCAGGTTGCCTGAAGCTACTCCCTGACCTAGGGTCCACGTACCCCGTCTTGCCCTGGTCCCAGCACGGTAATGGTAAAAGACTGCTGACTGTCCTCCACGACAATACTGTGCCCCTTGTCATGCTGTCCACTGGTGGGTGTGGTGCAGAGTGTTCCTAGGATTTTGATTAGCTGGTTTTGGCAACACCATTGGTTAGGGACCCATAACCAAGGATGAGGTGGATATTGCACCGAAGGGCAGATTGCACAATACCCTGTGACGACCTGATGGGCCAGGGCGTCACATTCCCCCTTCGTTAAATGTAGCTCGTCCTCGAGCTACAGTACATCAGAGGTTATTTATTTTTTTAAAACTGAAGTAGAAAAAAAGAAACATTTTTATTTACACAATACATCCCTCATTAGTGAGGCGGGTTACTTAAACGTTACGGGAAACTTTGTGAGTTAATCTCTCCAACGGTGGAACGCTACCGGTTTCAGTAGTAGAGGAGGCTCAACCTGCCCCGTTGCAGCCTCTTCCTGCAACAGTCCAGTCCCAATGTCCCGAATCCCATTAACTCGCCACCCAAACAACCTGACCCCCCTGCAAACCTATTGTGGGTCCGTGACCAGGTTACGGTCATGGGCGTTGTAATAGACGACTGGTGGGCACAGGAGGTGCAACTATTTGCAAAAACACAAGTTCGTATTGGTCACAACCAGTCCTTTGACCATGGTCCATTTTAACTATATATAATTAACAAAGTCCATGTACCGAGTGTACACATTATTGCCAATCTGCTCGCAAATCAGGTACGGTAACTTTCACTCTTTTCATTTAGACCCTGTTGATTAGACACTCATTTTCTAAAAATCTCTACATGAAAAATAACAAACTTAGTAAAATAACAAACGAAACACCGATACCTAGCAATTTCTGTTACAACATTAAACATTACTGGTACCTCTAGCATTCTTCACGATAGCTCCGTGGGGGCTGACCAAAGTTAGCACAGGTTGACCTCAACTCTAGACCCTCATCCCCCCTGGTGGCATGACAATACACCTCTACAGGTTCCTCGCCCTCAGTGTTGGGTGTAGCTGGTAGGACCCTACGTGTGCGTGGCAAGGGTACAGGCGCTACTCTAGGTGCTGGAGTGGGTGCAGTGTCAGTAAGCCTTTTCTGTTCTAGTTCTTCCATGGGTTGTGGGAATGTTAACACAGGGACTATTACTGCTCCATTCTGCATAGGCCAATCTTCCGGAAAGTCACCTAGGATGGTACGGATCATCCTCTTCTTTCTTCCACCAATTGAGGCTGAGGTTCATCTGCCACCCTTAAGGGTTCTGGGCACTTCTTCAGATGGTCTCGGGATACCGTAGATGTGGTCCTTCCTTGATCCTTGCTGATTAGGCAGGTCTTCTGGTTATCAAAGTTGGATGGCTCTACCACATATAGCTCCTTTTCCCACTGATCATCTAGTTTGTGCAGCTTTCTGTTCCTTTTTAATACAATCTCGCCGCGGGCGAAGGTGGTTGCTTTTGCTTGCTTGTTAAAGTTTCTTTCTTGTCGTTCCCGCGTTTGATTCAAACTCTCTTCAACGGACTTCTGAATCTGTTTGTACTGGATCTGGCGACGCGAGTCCCAATCCGCTCCGGGCACGTGGGTTTCGGGCAATTCGACCTCCGTCTCCAAGTCAATGGGAAGTCTTCCAGGTCTAGGTCTCATCAGATAAGCTGGGGTACACTTGGTGGATCCCCCCCCCCCCACCGGCATGTTGTTATAGATGTCCACAAGGTCTGGTAGTTTTTTTAGGCCACTGGTACCGCTGCTCAAGAGGAAGGGTTTTCAACAGATTGATCACTAGGTGGTTCAACTTCTCACACATCCCATTCGTCTGCACATGATAGGGTGTGGTGCGTATCTTTTTGCACTCGTACAGACTGCAGATCTCATGGAAGATTTCGAATGCAAGGCTTTGATCCGTAAGGACTCGATCGGGGTACCCATGCAGCCTACAGAAGTGTGCCTGGAACGCGGTGCTGGCCGTCAAATCTTTAACGGGTACCACCACCAAGAACCGTGTGCAGTGGTCGACTATCGTGAGTGCATACATATATCCACTCCTACTGGGGGTCAATTTGACATGGTCCAGAGCTACAATCTCCAGGGGCTGCTTGGTGACAATTGGCTAAAGTGGTGCTCGCTCCCAGTAGGGGGCGTCAGCGTCCGGGCTCGGCTCCTTAGCTGGCTCTGGCTTCAGGTGCACTCTTGCGGCCCCAACAGCCGTAGAGATGTCGCGCGGCGGAGGAACCGGTAGCTCTCCAGGCTCTACTTCCGCTTTGTTAAACAGAAGAACCCACTGCTCTGCAGCCGAGGTTGCAGAGTCCGGGTGCTCCACCTCTGAGGACGGGCCCGGTAATGCGGCTGGGTCTGGTCTGGCCGGTGTCAGGGTGACCACTGTCGTGACTGGGTCAAGGGACAGAACCGGGGTTCCCGCAGCTGGAGTTTCATATATAGGAGCTGATGGTACCACTGCCGGGGTGGAAGTAGGTAGCTCGGCGTCCACCGAGGACGGGGTTGGGGGTGGTCTGGATCCCACAGCTGCATTGGCCGGATTAGGGTAATCAACAGGGACTGGGTAACTACTTACCCTCTCTTCACGTAGGATCTCAATCGCACGGGCTCGCACCGCCATCACCAGGGTCCTCATCTCTTCTCTCAAGTGGTCCAGTATAAACAGGAACTGCATCCGCATTCTCCTGCACAGCTGCTCCATCTCTTCTTCGATTCAGGTCGCGGTCCCGGGAACAGCACGTTCCAGGAACGTTATGGCAGAGTACTGGAGTCCCTGCTTCTCTTCCGCTGCTGCTACATGCCGTCACGCCCCCTCGGTTTTCACTCAGCACTCTTCTCGATGCTGTGGCCCTCTGGGAACTTCCGGTTCCGACCTCACACTCAGGACGAAGGGCGGGGCTTCTGCTTTGCGCGCTTTTGCGGGAAAGATGGCGGAGTTGGCAGGAAACTCGCGGTTTTCGGTCTTCAAGGCGCATGTCACCCAGGTAAGTGAGTCCTGCTCATATCCTGTTCGTGACGCCAGGAATTTTGAAGTCCCACTGTTAAAAAAAGACATATACTGAAGTGGATACAATTTGCCAAAAAGAACCTCAACTGGCATAAAGGAAAATGGAGAACCATCTTGTGGACTGATGAAAGTAAAATTGTTCTTTTTTGCTCGAAGGGCCACAGATAGTTTGTCAGCCGACACCCAAACTCTGAGTTAAAGCCACAGGACATGATGAAGACAGTGAAGCATGGTGGTGCAAGCATCATGATATGGGCATGTTTCTATTACTATGATACCGGCCTATTTACCGCATACCAGGGGTCATGGACCAGTTTACATATATCACAATACTTGAAGAGGTCATGCTGCCTTACACTGAAGAGCAAATGCCCTTGAAATGGGTGTTTCAACAAGACAACAACCCTAACCAAAATTTTGTTTCCACTCCAACAAAATGGAGGTTATGGAGCAGCAAGTCCAATACCTGGACCTTAGGGTACATTCACACGACCGTCCCATTTTTGCAGTCTGCAAACAACGGTCCTGTGTTTCAACGGATGCATCCGTGGGACATCCGTGTGACAAGCGCATTCCTTCCGTTCCATTCCATATACGGTCTGTGTGCCTTTTTTTTTTGCGGACCACAAAAACACGGAAGGAGGGTTACATACAGTCTAATAGTAGAAAGATAGATAGATGAGAAAGACATATAATGTCCCACTCCACTGAATTTTGTAATCTTGCACCCTTTAGTGCCTTTGATGTGGCACTAAAGGGTGTTTAGCCTGGTACGTGGCCAAAAAATAAATAATTAAAAAAATTATGGGGTGCCCCCAAATTGGATCAACAGCCAAGGTAAAGAGGACAGCTGTGGTCTGGTATTCTCAGACTAAGGAGGTCAATGATTATTGGACACACCCCAGCCTAAAAAAAAGCAGGCCGAAGCTGCCTCAGAAGTGGCGTATCCATTAGATGTGCCAATCCTGTTGCTTTGCATCAGCTCATCCTGTTGCCCTGGTGCAGTGGCAAATTGGGTAATATATGGGGTTGATACCAGCTGTATAAGGTCTGCTGGCATCAAGCACAGATTTAAGTGATGTCATGGCATCTATCAGATACCCGACATCACTAACCCAGTCAGTAATGAAAAAAATAAAGGACAAACAAATTTTTATTTGAAAAAACAATTCCCAACACATTCCCTCTTTCACCAATTTATTGAAAGAAAAAACAAATCCGGGTCAGGTGTAATCCAATAAGAGTCTCCTACGACGATCCATACTCACTGTCACAGTCAGTGAAGAACAGAATGTTCCCCATTGACTGGGAGAGCAGTGTATTGACCTGAGCTAACATCATTAGGTCAGGCAGGTCACGGCAGGGCATGGCAAGCGCCGACGTCGTGAGGTTAGCTCAGTTAATTAGCTGCAGTGATGAACTGCGCTGAACCTCTGATGTTAGAGCTCATAACTGAGTTCAATGACCGCAGCGTTGGCATGAAAAGTATGGCGAGCAGCCTGTGATCTCACCGGTACTCACAGCCTCGGGCTGCTCATGAGACTTGAGGTGATATGGCTGCAAGCATGGAACTCAGTGATGACAGCTGACGTCACGAGTTCAACGGACTTCATCAGTACAGGTAATGAACTTTGCTAACCTTGAGACGACAGCGCTTATCGTCCCCTCAACTGCTTACACACTGCTGTGAGCCGTTGCGGGGCTGGCGGGGAGTGTGAGACAGACTGCAGGGGCACCGATAGACGAAAGCCACACAGAAGTACTTCCGTGTATCTTACGGGGATTTTGCAGACCCCTTGACTTGTGTTGTGTCACGGTCCGCATTTGCGGAACAGAATTGGATATATTGCATAGTAATGGAATGGACATACGGACACCAATGTGTATTTTTATCAAACTGATGGCACACAGAAGTACTTCTATATGGCATTCTATCCTACACAAAACACATTGAAAAGATGGTCTTGTCAGTAGGTCGGCAAAAAAAGGAACTGAGCAGGACAAACGGAATAGTGGTCTGAATGAGCCCATGATCCAATAGAACACTTGTGGGGTGACATCAAAAATGGTGTTTCTGAGGCAAAGCCAACAAATGGAAATAGATTATGGGATGTAGTCAAAGCATTCTGGGCTGGAAAAAGAGTTGACAGGTGTTAAAAATATACTCTTAAATATATTTTTCTTCAAATACGTAAAAGCGCATGAAAGAAAGAACTCCAAAAATGTAAAAAATAAATGTATTTTATCTATTTAAAAATGGTTGCCAGGGTTCAGTTACAGAAAGGAAAAATAATATACTTCATTAGCTTACGGAAAATAGTTCATTTAGTCCATACTGATCAATAGAAAATCTTCATCCATCTCTCCTTGGATTCTGAATGGCAAGGCAGGGGTGATATACCGTAGGCTTCTCAGCATGTGTTCATCTTGCAGCCTGTAAGCATTCTGGGACAGCTGACGACGTGCAGGAGCCGAAGTAGCCCCCTCCATCGTGTGTTATATGACAACTGTTCAAACCATATAGGGAAATTACTGCTGGACGCATGTCACATGGTGTAATCTCTAGAAACTTCCAAATGATATATATATCCTTCCATGTCAGCACTTATGTATATTCAATATGGATATTTTAATATTTATTCCTTATGAGAACTTTATCAATAAACTATGCCCTCCAACATAAACAGAACTGTGAACATATATGTCCTACTATAAAATATTTGATAACTAGATGTATTAATTTTAATGTTTTTACATCAGGTGCCAGTGACGCACCCATGGGGTCGGGTGCTTACTCGTCACCATGCCACGGTTCTTCTCCTGGGACGCCACGGTGGCCTCGCCCGGCGGTGTCAATAAAGCTTTGGGATGGGGATTATGGGAGTAGTAGTTTGTGAAGCCACCTGTGGTGTGAGGACAGTTATTAGCCACCGCTGCGGGATTGCTTCTCTCTTCTGAGGTGGATGACTACGCAGCTCAGATGGTACAGCTCTCCACAGGCAGAGCTATGCCCCAGGGAGGATGATGGCGGTAGTAGTCTCTGTCGATGCAGGAGCGTGATACTGGAAGTTCCAGCAGAAAATGGATGACACAGATGATGCAGTTCAAGGTCTTTTCTCTCTAGTAGCACACCGCTTTTGGAGCACCGGGCTACGCTGTGATGGGCTTCGCCGATCCCAGATACTTCGGAGGACGAGGCCGGTGTTTCCTTCTGTGCCTCACCTTTAGATGTTTTCCCTCCACCCCAGCTCCTGGGCCGTGAAATGGGTCACGGGTGCCTTCCACACTCCCCGCGTACCCTGGAATTCCCTTTCTTTCCTAAGAACCCGGGTTGAGCCTCCAGCTCCAGACCACGGGCCCCTGTCTGTTCGTGTCTTTGCTTCCTGGCTTGTCTGCTTCTGAGTGTGACCTCACACGGACAGTGTCTGGTGCTGACTGCCTATTGTGTGTTAGATGGCTCCTCGCTTCCCCTGTGGTTGCCTTGACTCCCGGGTCCCAGAACTAGTGGGCATGAGGTCCCATACCTCGCTATGGCTACCCCAGCACCTACCCTAGTCCGGTCCTAGTGGCAGTTCTCCCGTGTATATGTGTTGGTTGAATGTGATGGTGGTTGTTACTGGTGACGAACTCCTCCGTATCCATGATGAATACTGGACCTTAAGTGAAGTGCAGTACACTGTGGTGCCTGAAGCCGCAGGGGCGCCACATCAGAATTTGGTGACTATGCAACATAGATGGGAAGCAGTTCTAAAAAAATGGTTATGTAGCTAAATATTACGTTAGGGATTCACAGTAAATGCCCGGGTTAATAACTGCTGTTAACAAAATAGAATGTATTAACATTCCCGGGATAGAATGTATAAATAGAATATATTAACGCCCGGGATAGTAACTGTCTCTCTGTTTCTCACCCATTCTCTGTCTGTCTCCCCCTCTGATATATCTCTCTGTCTCTCTCTCTCTATCTCTTTGTCTGTCTGTCTCTTTCCCTGTCTGTCTCTGTCTCTTTCTCCGTGTGTCTCAATCTCTGTCCCTGTCTGTTTGTCTATCTATCTCTGTCACTTTCCCTGTTTGTCTCTTTCCCTGTCTGTCTCTTTCCCTCTCTTTCCCTGTCTGTCTGTTTCCCTGTGTCTGTCTGTCTCTTTGTCTGTGTCTGTGTCTTTACCTGTCTGTCTCTTTACCTGTCTGTGTCTGTCTCTGAAACTGTCTTTCTCTTTCCCTCTCTTTCCCTGTCTGTCTCTTTCCCTGTCAGTCTGTCTCTTTGTCTGTGTCTGTCTCTTTGTCTGTCTCTTACCCTGTCTATGTCTGTTTCTTACCCTGTCTGTGTCTGCCTCTTTCCCTGTCTGTGTCTGTCTCTTTCCCTGGCTGCATTGTGACACGCCAACATTCCATATAAAGGCGTGGCTGCGCATTCTTCTGAAGTTCTGGTGCACTGTGGCTCCCAGCTCCATTCGCTTTAATGGAGGCAGGTTTTTTGGCGAATAACTGTAAAGAGCGGGGTTAAAATTTCCCCTCAAAACATAGCCTATGACGCTCTCGAGGTCCAGAAGTGTGAGTGTGGAAAATTTTGTGGCTGTAGCTGCGACGGTGCGGATGCCAATCCCGGATATACATACATACACACATTCAGCTTTATATATTAGATATAGGCTCTTTGGAAGCTGCTAGTGAGTGACCTCATGCGCTCAGCAGAATAACCCTATATGGTTTGGACAGCTGCATATATAACATGCACATGTCGAAGCTGAGCCAGAATCTATCCAGCCCATGCAAGATGAAGTAACACATGCTGTCAGGCCTACAGTATCTAAGGCTTGCCTAACCATTCAGGAACCAAGGAAAGATGAATGAAGATTTCTATTGATTTTGTAAGAATTGGACTATTATTGAACTCTTTACGTAAGCTAAGAAAGAATACTATTTTTTTTCCATTCTGTAACTGAACTGTAACTTTATTTTTTGGCAAACCTTTTACTAAATATAAAATATATCTATTTATTTTTACATTTTTTTAAGTTCGTCTTTCATGCGCCTTATCACGTATTTGAAGAAAAATATATTTAAGGGATATATTTTAACACACTGGTATTTTTTTTTAACAGCCAATGTTCATTTTTTTATATTTTCTGTAAAGTAGTTAAACAATCTATAAATTTCTCGGCATGTTTTCATTTAGAAAACAGTATGCAACATTCCCAATGCATGGAAATAAAAACTATTATAACAATTTTGGCCTTAACTCATGTTAATAAACACATTATTATTTTGAGCACAACTGTACCTGGAAGGAGCACATACATTCTAGTGTCTTCAATAGTGAATTAGCTAGAATGTACAGGCTGCAGTCAGGACCTGGAAGGAGCCCGTATATCTGAAATCCTCAGTAATTAGACTGTGAACCCTCGCAGGCAGGGTGCTCTCTCCTCCTGTACCAGTCTGTGTCTTGTAATGTTCATGATTATAGTGCTTGTTTTTATGTATACCCTTTCCACATGTAAATGGCCATGGAATAAATGGTGCTATAATAATAAATAATAATAATAATAATATACACCTGGAAGGAGCCTGTACACTTTAGTTTTTTCAGTAAAGAGTGTATTGCAATGTACGGGCTGCAGTCAGGTCCGGGAAGGAGCCTGTGTATCTGAAATCCTCAGTAATATACACCTGGAAGGAGTCTGTACATTCTAGCGTCTTCAGTAGTGAAACAGCTAGAATGTACAGGCTGCAGTCAGGCCCAGGAAGGAGTCCGTACATTCTAGCGTCTTCAGTAGTGAAACAGCTAGAATATACAGGCTGCAGTCAGGCCCAAGAAGGAGTCCGTACATTCTAGCTTCTTCAGTAGTGAGTCAGCTAGAATGTACGGGCTGCAGTCAGGACCTGGAAGGAGCCCATATATCTGAAATTCTCAGTAATTAGACTGTGAACCCTCGCAGGCAGGGTGCTCTCTCCTCCTGTACCAGTCTGTGTCTTGTAATGTTCATGATTATAGTGCTTGTTTTTATGTATACCCTTTCCACGTGTAAATGGCCATGGAATAAATGGTGCTATAATAATAAATAATAATAATATACACCTGGAAGGAGCCTGTACATTCTAGTTTCTTCAGTAAAGAGAGTATTACAATGTACGGGATGCAGTAAGGTCTGGAAAGGAGCCTGTATATCTGAAATCCTCAGTAATATACACCTGGAAGGAGCCTGTACATTCTAGCGTCTTCAGTAGTGAGTCAGCTAGAATGTACGGGCTGCAGTTAGGACCTGGAAGGAGCCCATATATCTGAAATTCTCAGTAATTAGACTGTGAACCCTCGCAGGCAGGGTGCTCTCTCCTCCTGTACCAGTCTGTGTCTTGTAATGTTCATGATTATAGTGCTTGTTTTTATGTATACCCTTTCCACATGTAAATGGCCATGGAATAAATGGTGCTATAATAATAAATAATAATAATATACACCTGGAAGGAGCCTGTACACTTTAGTTTCTTCAGTAAAGAGTGTATTGCAATGTACGGGCTGCAGTAAGGTCAGGAAAGGAGCCTGTATATCTGAAATCCTCAGTAATATACACCTAGAAGGAGCCTGTACATTCTAGCGTCTTCAGTAGTGAAACAGCTAGAATGTACGGGCTGCAGTCAGGCCAAGGAAGGAGCCTGTACATTCTAGCGTATTCTGTAGTGAAACAGTTAGAATGTACAGGCTGCAGTCAGGCCCAGGAAGGAGTCCGTACATTCTAGCTTCTTCAGTAGTGAGTCAGCTAGAATGTACGGGCTGCAGTCAGGACCTGGAAGGAGCCCATATATCTGAAATTCTCAGTAATTAGACTGTGAACCCTCGCAGGCAGGGTGCTCTCTCCTCCTGTACCAGTCTGTGTCTTGTAATGTTCATTATTATAGTGCTTGTTTTTATGTATACCCTTTCCACGTGTAAATGGCCATGGAATAAATGGTGCTATAATAATAAATAATAATAATATACACCTGGAAGGAGCCTGTACATTCTAGTTTCTTCAGTAAAGAGTGTATTACAATGTACGGGATGCAGTAAGATCCGGGAAGGAGCCTGTATATCTGAAATCCTCAGTAATATACACCTGGAAGGAGCCTGTACATTCTAGCGTCTTCAGTAGTGAGTGAGCTAGAATGTACGGGCTGCAGTAAGGTCCGGGAAGGAGCCTGTATATCTGAAATCCTCAGTAATATACACCTGGAAGGAGCCCATATATTCTAGTTTCTTCAGTAAAGAGTGTATTACAATGTACGGGCTGCAGTCAGGTCCTGGAAGGAGCCTGTATATCTGAAATCCTCAGTAATATACACCTGGAAGGAGCCTGTACGTTCTAGTGTCTTCAATAGTGAAACAGCTAGAATGTACAGGCTGCAGTCAGGCCCAGGAAGGAGCCCGTACATTCTAGCTTCTTCAGTAGTGAGTCAGCTAGAATGTACAGGCTCCTTCCAGATCATGACTGCAGCCTGTACATTCTAGCTGCTTCACTACTGAAGAAGCTAGAATGTACGGGCTCCTTCCTGGGCATGACTACAGCCTGTACATTCTAGGCTCAACCGCCGCACACTAGATATATGGCTGCTCTGTGCTTACAGGACCTGTGATGATGTCACATGGAGGGGAGGAGTCAGGGTCACATGATCAGCTCCTCAGCGTATGCAGGGCTCTGCTGTGCTGGTTGTCATGGTGCTGGATGAGGGGAAGTTTATGTGTGGGGTCAGGAGGGGTTTACAGTGTGGATGTAGCAGAGCCGTGTGTGTACGAGGTGTACGGAGCGGAGCCGTGTGCGTACGAAGTGTACGGAGCAGAGCCGTGTGCGTACGAAGTGTACGGAGCGGAGCTGTGTGTGTATGTGGCGCCCCTGAGTACATCAGGGTTCCACAGAGTACTGCATCCTTACCCAGGGTGCAGGGCCTATGCCCCATGGTTCCAGGTTCCTAAGAAACCAGTGTCACTACCAACAGAACCAGAAATCCCGATCAACACCTCACATCATGACCTGTCAGACACACCAGTGGGTTGGTCTAGCTGGAAAAGGGCCTGTCCATCTAGGGGTCTTCCAGATCAGAGCACAACATAAGTAATAACCTATACTAAAATGGATTTTATTTCTGTCCAACACTGATCACACATTTTTCCACTCCACATTTGTCCTGTTTGTCCCAGGAGTCCCACTTCTAGGGGGAGATCGATTGCCGCCTTTCTCTGCACCATGATAGACATTTGGCTCATAGCGCAATGTCGGGCAAACACCTTCTTTCACAGAAGTAAATCTTGAAGAAAATCCCGCACAATAACTATTGCACGGACGCTGCAAAGATCTACAGATCTGGAATCTTCAGACTGTTAAGCCTGCTTTACACCTTTCAATTGCGTGTGCGATCTCGTATGCGATCGCACGCGCCCCCATTGTTTGTGCGGCTCGTGCAATTTGTTGCATGAGCCGCACAATCGTTCAAAAGCTGTCACACGTACTTACCCGTCCATACGACCTCGATGTGGACGGCGAACATCCACTTCCTGGAGTGGGAAGGACGTTTGGCGTCACATCGATGTCACACGGCAGCCGGCCAATAGAAGCGGAGGGGCGGAGGTGAGCGGGACGTAAACATCCCGCCCACCTCCTTCCTTCCGCATTGCCGGGCGGGAGCCGCAGGATGCAGGTAAGCTGCAGTTCATCGTTCTCGGGGTGTCACACACTGCGATGTGCGCTACCCTGGGTACGATGAACAACCTGACGTTCAATTTTTCAGAAATGAACGACGTGCATGCGATGAACGTTTTTTCGTTCAATCGCAATTGCACGCCGCTGTCACACGCTACAACATACCTTACGATGCCGGATGTGCGTCACTTACGACATGACCCCGCCGACACATCGTAAGATACCTTGTAGCGTGTAAAGCGGCCTTAATCCTGATAAATGTGATTATCAAAGAGAAAATGTTCATTCTAATACGTCATTCAGAGAATTTCAGAATCAGAAAATGAAGAGGAGGAAGGAGAACCAATAAGAAGGATATGAGAAGATCTCCAATACGGAAGAAGAAAAAATGAACTTGACGATGAATGAATTTATGGATATTTTATGAGTGTGTCCTGCTCTGGGGAGACCTCTGGTGAGTCTGAGATCAGAAGGTCACAGCACCTTATTGTTCACAGGTCTACAACTTGATTTGAGTGAATCTACTTTCTTTTAGTGCTGTAGGGGTTAAGGATTCTTTCCAATCTGGCTATCCTTTGTAGCCTTAATCTCAGGTACATCTCTTATGTGACCACTTCCCTTCAATATAAAAAGTCACGTGTCTTGCCATTTGATGCCAGTTATAGAGTCTAATTCTATGCTGACCTCTTTGGAAGGGGCCTGTGTCTGAAAGAAGCTGAGGAGTTGTGATTATTACTGCTGTGGTGTTTAGCTGCATTGGTACAGTTTTATATTGTTTTTGCTTTCTGTGTTTATTTTTCCTTTATCTCCTTTACCTGTTGTGCTACTGCAGTGATGAGACTACTGCTGGCTGTCTCAGTAACCAGGCAGCAGGTAAGAGGAGGTTCCTCGTTCCTGCGGTGTCACACATAGCGATGTGTGCTGCCGCAGGAGCGACAAACTACATCGTACCTGCAGCAGCAACGATAATTGGGAATAGGGGGGCATGTCACCGATGAGCGATTTTGAACGTTTTTGCGACGATTCAAAATCGCTCATAGGTGTCACGCAATGACATCGCTAAAGCGGCCGGATGTGCGTCACAAATTGCGTGACCCCAACGAGATCGCATGAGCGATGTCGCAGCGTGTAAAGCGGCCTTTACTCTAGTAATAAATTTACGTGTAATTAATTTGAAGGATTCTCCTCTGAACAAAAGACCATTGTAATGCTAAACTAATTGGATGAGGATCGTAATTTGGAAGAATTGGTGGGGGTCATGATGTTAAACCAAAGGTCTCAAACACTCATTATTATGCAGTAACATCTCGCGTACCATCATTAGACATGTTCCAGAATATGATAGAAAAGGATCAGTTGGCTCTGCCCCGTTATGTCTCCTCCAATAAAAATAAAATAGTATATAATTTAACAAGAAATCATTATATTGCCATCTGTAAACTAAAAAATAACAACTATTTGGTTATACGTAAGTCAGACAAGGCGGGATGTATATAGTGCTATTGGATGCCTCTTTATATAAAAAATGAGAATATGACATTTTGGAAAATAATACTACTTACCGTAGATTGCAATCAATCCAGCTGATGTCTGTTCTAAATCGTTATACAATATGTTGGTTGGCGGTTGGTTCTCTTTAAGATTCCTTCCTCAAATGCTTCTATTTTGAGAAATGTAGAATGGATCCATAGTTGTAATCCCTTAGTGTATGGGGTTGGAGAGAATATTCTGAGCTTCCTTATATAGTCATCCATGTTTTGGATGACTATTCCATCCCCCTTGTTGGCTTATAGAGTTACTATATCTGAATCATTGCAAAATAATTTTAGAACATCCTTTTCTTTTCCATGTAGGTTATTTTGGGAGTGTAATATTTCTGATTTTATTGAACTCTTCGAGCACCAAGATGAGGAAAGTGTCCAAAAAATGACCTTCGCTTTCAAGGGAATAAAAGCTCAATTTTGGAAAACATCAATATGTAGTCTTGTGTCATATAGAAATTACAAAATCCATAAAGACTCAACAAGACCCCTATACAGCTGACCCTCTCCTTTGGAAACAGGTAATTAAAGAGAATCCTCTAGCAGGTGTGAAGCCAATCTCAGCTTGAATTTACAAGAATGCAGAAAAGGACAGATTTATGAATGGTAGAGTTAAGAGCAGCAGTTGTACTGAAAAATAGCAGATAAGTTCAAATAATTTGTTTCCCCTTATAGAAAATACAAAGTAAGGTATAATGAACTGTATTGATATAATAGATATGAAAGTCATATGTTCGAATTTGTGATAAAACAGAGAATGCAAAGCATCGTTTCACATCATTGGGTTATGGTCGGGGTCTCACCCAATAGATATGGACCACATAGATGAAAATATCTATGCAATGTCTCCTATCTATGAACAGATAAAATCGTGACAGGAAAGATGCCAGAATATATCCCCCTTGGGACCTCCAGGGATGGAGATATTGTAAAAGTTGGGAATCTTATCATTTTCTAAGATTTAGACACATCCTATCGTTATCTGAAGTCCAGCCTTTTATGAGTCACCAGAGGGGAAGTATGTGGGTGTAACTTGTGTTAATAAAAAGCTGATGCCAATTATGATCCTTGTTCAATGAAAGGAACATTGCTGTGTGGGATTGTTCCACGTTCCTTTGGAGTCCTTCCCTCCAGAAATCTGAAGGAATTTCTGTGACCCAGGTTCATTTATTTTCTTGCTTTATTCCCTTTTATTTTATGTAATTGTATATACTGTATTGTTTTCCCCTTTGCATCATCTTTTGTATATTTTTATAAATACTGCCAACTTTTCAGATTAAATATATAACATTTAATAGCGTATGGCTTTGGGATGTGGTTTATAGATTAACCCCTTCATCCCCCAGCCTGTTTTCACCTTAAAGACCAGGCCACTTTTTGCAATTCTGACCAGTGTCACTTTGACAGGTTATAATTCTGGAAAGCTTCAACAGATCCCAGCAATTCTGACATTGTTTTTTCGAGACATATTGTACTTCATGTCAGTGATAAATTTAGGTCAATATTTTTTGCATTTGTGAAAACTTTGGAAATTTGGCGAAACGTTTGAAAAATTCGCAATTTTCAAAATTTGAAATTTTATGTCCATAAATCTGAGAGATATGTCACACAAAATAGTTACTAAATAACATTTCCCACTTGTCTACGTTACACCAGTGCAATTTTCGAAACAAAGTCTTTTTTCATTTTGAAGTTAGAAGGGTTCAAAGTTCATCAGCAATTTCTCATTTTTCCAACAAAATGTACAAAAAAAATGTTTACCACATTTGGAATGACTTTGAGAGGCCTAGGTGACAGAAAATACCCAAACGTGACCCCATTCTAAAATCTGTACCCCTCACACTGCTCAAAACTACATCCAAGAAGTTTATTAACCCTTTAGGAGCGTCACAACAACCAAAGCAATGTGGAAGGAAAAAATAAAAATTTTACTTTTTTACACAAAAATGTTACTTTAGCCATAAAATGTAGCATTTTCACAAGGGTATCAGGAAAAAATGCACCATAAAATTGATTGTGCAATTTCTACTGAGTACACAGATACCTCATATGTGGTGGAAATCAATTGTTTGGGCGCACGGCAGGGCTTGGAAGGCAAGGAGCGTCATTTGACTTTTCAAACGCAAAATTGTCTGGAATCATTAGCGGATGTCATGTTGTGTTTGGAGACCCCCTGAGATGCCTAAACAATGGAGCTCCCCACAAGTGACCCCATTTTGGAAACTAGAGCCCTCATGGAATTTATCTAGATGTTTAGTGAACACTTTTAACCCCTGGAGGCTTCACAAAAGGTTAGAATGTTCAGCCGTGAAAATATATATATATATATATATATTTCTTTACCACAAAATTGTTATTTCAACTGGGTAGTTTTTTTTCCCACAAGGGTATCAGGAAAAAATGCACCATAAAATGTATTGTGCAATTTCTCCTGAGTACACAGATACTTCATATGTGGTGGAAAGTAATTGTTTGGGCACACGGCAGGGCTCAGAAGAGAAGGAGCGCCATTTCACAGCAAAATTGGTTGGAATTATTAGCGGATGCCATGTTGCGTTTGGAAACCCCCTGAGGTGCCTAAACAATGGAGCTCCCCCACAAGTGACCTCATTTTGGAAACTAGACTCCCCCATGGCATAAATCTAAATGGGTAATGAGCACTTTGAACCCTCACGTGCTTCATACATTGAACCATAAAAACAAAAAAGTACTTTTTTTGCAACAAAAATGTTATTTTAGGCTCAATTTTTTAATTTTTACAGGGGTAACAGGATAAAATGGACAGCAAAATTGTTGGGCAATTTTTCCTGAGTACGCTGATACCTCATATGTGGCAAAAAAAACACTGTTTGGGCGCACGGCAGATCTCCAAAGGGAAGGAGCATCATTTGACTTTTTAAATGGAAAATTAGCTGGAATTGTTAGCCGCACCATGTTGCGTTTGGAGATCCCCCTGATGTGCCGAAAACAGTGGAGCTTCCCCACATGTGACCCAATTTTGGAAACTAGACCCCCCCCATACAAAAAAATTAGTTTGGCGAAATAAAAAATACAGACGTTAGTAAAACAAAATAAAAAATGAGCGCCTGCAATTGACACTAAGGCAAGTGCCACACGTGAGAGCGATGAACGAATCTTGAATCGCATCATCCAGCACAGCAACACACTCCTGTCTGGAAGAGAGCGACCGTGCCGGATGATGCGATGCGAGACTCATGCATCGATCTCATGTGTGGCACTGGGCTGACCCTTAAAATATTCAGTAAAAAATACTGTAGTTGACGATTACTACAGTATAATTTTACTGGCCCTAAACTAAGTTTCTTTGTATTTCCTTCTTAGTTTACAGAAAAAAAATCAGGACGCACGCACGGATGTGCTGCAAAAGGGGGGGGGACTAGGTGAGCTGGAAAAAAGGATGGATGGAGGATGGAAGAGGGCGCAACGGATGCAGGAGTGGCGGAGGATGGGGGGATTGTGGAAGGGGAGTGAGATGTGAGATTGGGGATAGCTACCTTACAGGATGGATGTAGGCGGCAGGATCACAGCAGATGGAGAAGGCAGCAGATGGAGGAGGCAGCAGATCCGAGAGGGGGCAGCAGATGAAGAGGATGGGAGAGCTCGGGCAGCAGATCGGGGAGGGGCGCAGCGGCTGATGGAGTGCAACGGCAGATGCAGGGGGGCAGTGGCAGATGCAGGGGGGGGGCAGAGGCAGATGCAGGGGGGGCAGTGGCAGATGCAGGTGGGCAGTGGCAGATGCAGGGGGGCAGTGGCAGATGCAGGGGGCAGTGGCAGATGCAGGGGGCTGTGGCAGATGCAGGGGGGCAGTGGCTGATGGGGGACAGTGCGGGAGCAGATGCAGGGGGAACGGCGGCAGATGCGGGGGGGGCGACGGTAGATGCAGGGGGCAGTAGCTGATGCAGGGGGCAGTGGCAGATGCATGGGGGCAGTGGCTGATGCAGGGGGCAGTGGCAGATGCAAGGGGGCAGTGTCAGATGCAAGGGGGCAGTGGCACATGCAAGAGGGCAGTGGCAGATGCAGGGGGGCAGTGGCAGATGCAGGGGGCAGTGGCTGATGCAGGGGGCAGTGGCAGATGCAAGGGGGCAGTGGCAGATGCAGGGGGGCAGTGGCAGATGCAGGGGGTAGTGGCAGATGCAGGGGGCTGTGGCAGATGCAGGGGGGCAGTGGCTGATGGGGGACAGTGCGGGAGCAGATGCAGGGGGAACGGCGGCAGATGCGGGGGGGGCGACAGTAGATGCAGGGGGCAGTAGCTGATGCAGGGGGCAGTGACAGATGCAGGGGGGCAGTGGCTGATGCAGGGGGCAGTGGCAGATGCAAGGGGGCAGTGTCAGATGCAAGGGGGCAGTGGCACATGCAAGGGGGCAGTGGCAGATGCAGGGGGGCAGTGGCAGATGCAGGGGGCAGTGGCTGATGCAGGGGGCAGTGGCAGATGCAAGGGGGCAGTGGCAGATGCAGGGGGGCAGTGGCTGATGGGGGACAGTGCGGGAGCAGATACAGGGGGAACAGCGGCAGATGCAGGGGGGGGCGACGGTAGATGCAGGGGTGGCGATGGCAGATGCAGGGGTGGCGGAGGCAGATGCAGGTGGGGCGACAGCAGATGCATGGGGGGCGACGGCAGATGCAGGGGGGGCAGCAGAAGGAGCAGTGCAGCGGCGATGCAGGGGCGGAGCAGAGCAGGGGCGGAGGAGAGCAGCGGCGAAGGAGATGGAAGGCGGCGAATGATCTGGGGCAGTGGCTGCAGCGGTGGATGATCGGGAACAGCAGTGGATCGGGGGCAGTGACTTACCGATAGTCACCCACCCTCAGGGATCGTTCTCCTCAGCTTCCACAGATGGGCAAGCTGAGGAGAGCGATCACCTACAGATCTCCGACCCCAGATCCACGGTGATTAGAGAGATCGGTCACAAGGCCGATCTCTCCAATCAGAGCTGGGGGAGGGTGCAGCAAAGGTCACCCAGCTCCAGCCAATGATCAGTGCTACAGCTGCAGTGATCATAGCTGGATTTCAATGATTCAGTCATTTTCAATGGCTGAAACATTACACTGGCTGTGATTGGCTGTGCGGCGTTTGTCAGCCAATCACAACCTCCATAGGTCCAGGGAGGAGACACCACCCCTCCTGAGGTCAGGTACAGGTCCTTTCCTTCCCGAATATATATATCCGGCATGGGGCTTTAAGTACCAGGGCACCATGACGGATGTATCCGTCAAAGGTCGTGAAGGGGTTAAGAGGAATAAAGCTACCTCAAACGGGTGTCCAATCGACCTTGATAAGCAGAGACTGATTCCAGCGATGTGTCACTTCCTTGGCTGCTTGCTGAAGTTTTTATAAAAATCATTTTTATCTGCTTAAAATCTACCATTTCTCAAAATGCTGCTGTGTATAACCCCACTCACACCACTGATTGGCAGCTGTCTACAATGAGCATAGACAGGAAGCTGCCAATCAGGGGTGGGGGCAGGGTTATACAGAGCTTATGGAGATAGTCCTTAGGTGTCCGGCAATAGAAGGTCACAGCGTTTCGCTGCGCAACATGGTTCCTAACTTTCTATTGTTGCTGCTGTCAGTATTCAGTGTACTAGGTAGCTCCTCTGTTGGGTTTTTATCCTTTTCCCTTTAGGACCCAAGGGAGCTCCTTTTCCTTCAGCTGCTAATCATCTGTATTTCCCCTTAAATACTCATTTTCTCTGGACTTGTGCCTTACATTATCCTGATGTTTAATTAAGGGGCAAACATTTAGTGACAGAATCCCATTAAATTCACAAAACCCCAGCATAGGTATCATAAATGTTACTTGCTCTTCACAAAGAGATAGCTCTCTTTCAGTTCTGGTCTCTTCTACACCCATATTATAAACTGTAATAAAGGTTTGTGGGCAGAGACGAGCGAATCTAAATAGTAAAGTTCAGTGTTTATATCAAACGCTGATTTTATAGAAAAATCAGTGTTAGAATTCAGAGTTTTGGTGCTTTATGTATCCTAACCACTCGATCTAGCATCGGTGTACTCGGGTACGCTCGGTGTTCGGCCCAGTGTGAGCCGCTTGCAGTGGTTGAACGGCTTTCACTGGGGGTAAAAACATCGTTATAGAATGTAGTGTGTAAAAGGGAAAAATCCGCCCTCCCTCTCTCCCTCCCTCCCTTCCCCGGAAATACTGTTTATAGCCGGTTGCATGTGGGCGAAAACTCAAACTGCCCAATGAATGAATTCTAATGGGGTTCAGGTCAAGTCCAGGTCCCGAACTGAACCTTATCTAAAGTCTGGCTGAAAAAGCCGAACCCAAACTTCAACGGGTCCGCTCATCTCTATTTGTGGGTAGCCCCACAACAAAAATAATCACTTGGATAGCAAACATATAAAATCCTTTTGTTTTTTGTCCATTATTACAATGATCCTTTGAAAAGGAACCATTTTTATAACATAAGGGGCCTATTTTATGCGGAGGCCACTCCTGATTGATGAAGTGGTGAATGCCTCTTCATGAATCTGGAGTGTGCCTCCTTGTGCTATGCTAGAAATATTACTCCCATCAGGGACTGGAGTGGGATTTCTGGCATAGGGGTACAGCTCGTCATGAATTAAAGGAGCTTTGCTATCACGCCCCATCCCACCCAAGCTCTGCCAATTTTGTAGTGAAAATGCCAAAGGCCACCAAAATTTCGCATGAATCTGAATTGATCCAAATTTTTTAGACTTTTCAAAGCTTGTATGACAATTTTTTTGGCATAAAAGCTTTGATAATTTGAGACCAGAGCATCTTAACTAGAGATGAGCGAGCACCGTAATATTCGTAATCGCTACACTCGTAACGAGTCGTAAATTTGTTCCGAATAGCGAGTACAATGCAAGTCAATTAGAAAAGCGAGTAATTTTCTGCTGGACCCAAGAAAGAGGTCTGGGGACCTGAGTTAAAGGCTGAAATGGATGGGGAAGGGATGAAAGTGAATGGGGAGAGCCTGGAGCATGCATTTCTGACTCACATATGGATTCTGATAATGAGGATGTGACAGTATTACGCCACTTAGTCTCTCTCGCTGTCTCTCCGCTTCATACTCACCGATCACAGGTGCCGCGCGGCTGTCACACTGCACCTGCTGCCTCTCTTCTTCCCTACCCGCTTATTAGCCTCATCACATAATCACTGCACCCGCTCATTAGCCTAATTACATATTTACTTCTTCACCCTGTGATTGGTTGCAGTCAGACCCACCCCCAAGCTGAGTGACAGCTGTCAGACTGCGAGCAATCACAGCCGCCGGTGGGCGGGTCTATATCGTACAGTAAAAAAAAAACGTAAAAAGCCGGTGTGCGTTTCCCCCAGTTTTGATGCCAAGATAAAGCCTCGCAGCTGAGGGTTGGTATTCTCAAGCTAGGAAGACCCATAATAATAATAATAAGTTTCATTTCTAGTGCGCCAACATTTTCCGCAGCGCTTAACAATTAAGAGGGGACATGTACAGACAATATGAGACAATACAAAATAACAAAATTAAGATACCAGGAGGAGTGAGGGCCCTGCTCGTAAGCTTACAGTCTATGAGGAAATAGGGGAGACACAAAAGGTGAATGGGGGGGGAGAATAGCTTGTCATATATGGTCCAGCCATCGATTTAATAGGGTATTCAAAAGCAGTTGCATGAACCCGTCGGTGAAAATGTATACAGGTACAGGGGACAAAAACTGGAAGTCATTATTTGAAGGGCAGAAAGGGACTAGATTAGATCAGGGCAGTGAGGTGATAGGCTAGTCTAAAGAAATATGTTTTTAGGGCCCGCTTAAAGGTGTGGATGTTGGGAATTAATCGGATTGCTCTTGGTCAGGGGTCCCCAAACTACGGGCCGCATCCGGCCCCTGGAGGCCATTTACCCGGCCCGCATCACAATCTCCTTGTGTTATATCAATTGTAAGCGCACAGGCGCTTACAATTGAAATAACCCGCCAAGCGCTATATGGGAAGTCTCGTTCCTGTGTAGACGCTCGTCGCTCGTCGTCCAGACCTAGAATGATCACGTCATGACGCACGACGTGCTCATCTAGACCTTACAGCCGAAGACAGAGGAGCCGGGACCACAGCGCGGGAGCGGCTGCAGTGCTAGGTAAAGTGTATTTTCACTTTTTTTTACTGGGCATGGAGGAGGATCAGAGAGCTGGATCTATATGGGGGATTGATGGGACCTATATGGGGGAGAGCCGGACATATATGGGGGAGAGACCTGGCCCCATATGAGGGAGACTTTGTCGCGGGCGGGGAGGGCGCCGCCGCTGCGCTCGCTAACGCTCGGGTCCGTCGCTGCTGCTATGGCTGCTTGGTGGCTCGAGCGGTGGGCCGGATCCGGGGACTCGAGCGGCGCTCCTCGCCCGTGAGTGAAAGGGGGTAGTTTGGTTTTGGGGATTTGGTCCGTGACGCCACCCACGGGTTGTGGTGAAGTTGGGCACCACCGCTGCTGGTAACGGGGATCCCGGGAGCGATGGCAGGGAGCAGCTGGGATGTTGTTTTCCCCTCCGTGGGTAGGGGTTGGTTGTCCCGGGGCTCGGTGAGGTGACGGGGAGGCAGGGTTGGCAAGGTACAGGGTTGCTTGGACTGCGCAGCGCGGTGCCGGATGGCACGGTAGTACTCATCAGCCACAAATGTACACAAAGTCTCTGGTAAACCAAACGGCTGGATGGACGGGTCCCGCAGCCGGCTGCTGTAGTTTCTCCCGGACGGTTGGTGGTGGCTGCCTTTCCCCTCACCTGTGTGTATGTTTGGTCCCGATGGATTCCCACCGCTAACCCGCTCCCCAGTGTGTATATGTGCCGGAGGAGCCCTTTTGCCCACAGGCTCTGGCCCATGGAACTCTAGCTGTGGCGGTAGCTGTATTTCCTTTTTTTTGCTGGTTGGACGGTTGCCTTCAATCGGATCTTGGCTGTTAGGAAACCCCTGGGGTTCCGGTCACTGACGGATTTGACCTCTAATGGCGACTCCAAGCCTGGTCGGAGTCCGTAGGCCCTGCCTGTGTGTGCTGGCTTCACTTCGCTCCCCAATTCGGTACCGGCGGGCCACCGCCCGTCCCCGGTCCTACGGTTCCGCGTTGAGCTGCCTCTCCTGCAGACGGCCACCACCGCCTGCTAACCTTGCTCTTGGTGCCCGGGCCACACACCCGGACACGGTCAGTTTGCTCCTCGACTACCACTTCACTCCTCTCTCCTTCACTTCCCTAACTGATCTCTCTCTGACTTCCTTTTCCCGCCTCCAGGACTGTGAACTCCTCAGTGGGTGGGGCCAACCGCCTGGCTCCACCCCACCTGGTGTGGACATCAGCCCCTGGAGGGAGGCAACAAGGATTTTGTGTCTGGCTGATGTGCCTGTCTCGGGGTGGGGGTGCATGTTGTAGTACCTGTGACGACCTGGCTAGTCCAGGGCGCCACAACTGCATGGGATCCTATATGGTGGAAGAGCATGGGACCTATATGGGGGGGGGGGCGTGGGACCTATATGGGGGGGGGCGTGGGACCTATATGGGGGAAAGAGCTGGCCCTATATGAGGGAGACTGCATTGGACCTATATGGGGGAGACTGCATGGGACCTATATGGGGAGACTGCATGGGACCTATATGAGGGAGACTGCATGGGACCTATATGAGGGAGACTGCATGGGACCTATATGGGGGAGACTGCATGGGACCTATATGGGGGAAGAGCATGGGACCTATATGGGGGAAAGAGCTGGCCCTATATAAGGGAGACTGCATGGGACCTATATGAGGGAGACTGCATGGGACCTATATGGGGGAGACTGCATGGGACCTATATGGGGGAAGAGCATGGGACCTATATGGGGGAAGGAGCTGGCCCTATATGAGGGAGACTGCATGGGACCTATGAGGGGGAGACTGCATGGGACCTATATGAGGGAGACTGCATGGGACCTATATGAGGGAGACTGCATGGGACCTATGAGGGGGAGACTGCATGGGACCTATATGGGGGAGACTGCATGGGACCTATATGAGGGAGACTGCATGGGACCTATATGGTGGAAGAGCATAGGACCTATATGGGGGGGCGTGGGACCTATATGGGGGAAAGAGCTGGCCCTATATGAGGGAGACTGCATTGGACCTATATGGGGGAGACTGCATGGGACCTATATGGGGAGGCTGCATGGGACCTATATGAGGGAGACTGCATGGGACCTATATGAGGGAGACTGCATGGGACCTATATGGGAGAGACTGCTTGGGACCTATATGGGGGAGACTGCATGGGACCTATATGGGGGAATAGCATGGGACCTATATGGGGGAAAGAGCTGGCGCTATATGAGGGAGACTGCATGGGACCTATATGGGGGAGACTGCATGGGACCTATATGGGGGAGACTGCATGGGACCTATATGGGGGAAGAGCATGGGACATATATGGGGGAAAGAGCTGGCCCTATATGAGGGAGACTGCATGGGACCTATAAGGGGGAGACTGCATGGGACCTATTTGAGGGAGACTGCATGGGACCTATATGGTGGAAGTGCATGGGACCTATATGGGGGGGCATGGGACCTATATGGGGTAAAGAGCTGGCCCTATATGAGGGAGACTGCATGGGACCTATATGGGGGAAGAGCATGGGACCTATATGGGGGGTGGCATGGGACCTATATGGGGGAGAGAGCACACGTGTAGTGTGCATAGGGATTTTCATCGTTTTTCTTATAGTCCGGCCCTCCCACGATCTGAGGGACAGTGAACTGGCCCCCTGTGTAAAAATTTTGGGGACCCCTGCTCTTCGTAGTATGTTCCAGAGCTTAGGCGCAGCTCGTGAGAAATCTTGAAGACGGGAGTGGGAGGTTCGAATTGTTGAGGATGTCAGTCTTAAGTCATTAGCAGAGCGGAGGGCACGGGTGGGGTGATAGACAGAGATGAGGGAGGAGATGTAGGGTGGTGCGAAACCGTGGACAGCTTTGTGAGTGAGAGTGATAAGTTTATATTGAATTCTGTAAGGGATAGGCAACCAGTGCAATGACTGGCAAAGAGCAGAGGCATCAGTGAAGCGGTTGCAGAGGAAAATGATCCTGGCTGCGGCATTCAGAATGGATTGGAGAGGGAAGAGTTTAGTAACAGGGAAACCAATTAGTAAAGAATTACAATAATCCAGGTGAAAATGAATGAGAGCGACAGTAAGAGTTTTTACAGAGTCAACGGTAAGAAAAGGTCGAATTCTTGATATGTTTTTGAGGTGGAATTGACAAGAACGAGCAAGTGAACGAATGTGGGGAGTGAAGGCGAGATCGTAGTCAAATATAATGCCAAGACAGCGGCCGTGCTGCTGCGGCGTAATTGTAGAGCTACACACAGAAATGGTAATATTGGGTTTCGGAAGGTTAGGAGAGGGAGGAAACAGCAGAAGTTCAGTTTTTGACAGGTTCAGTTTTAGATAGAGGGAGGACATGATGTTGGAGACAGCGGACAAACAATCGGTAGTATTTTGTAATAGTGCAGGGGTGATGTCAGGAGAAGATGTGTACAGTTGGGTGTCATCAGCATAGAGATGGTACTGGAAACCAAATCTGCTGATTGTTTGTCCAATAGGGGCTGTGTATAGAGAGAAAAGGAGGGGGCCAAGGACTGAATCCTGAGGAACAGCGACCGTAAGGGGAAGAGGGGAGGAAGAGGATCCGGCAAAGGATACAGTGAATGAGCGGTCAGAGAGGTAAGAGGAGAACCAGGAAAGAACGGTGTCCTTGAGCCTGATAGAGCGGAGCATAGTGAATAGGAGCTGGTGATCCAAAGTATCAAATGCAGCAGAGAGATCCAGGAGGATCAGCAGGGAGTAGTGACCATTAGATTTAGCTGTTAGTAAATCATTAGAGACTTTAGTAAGAGCAGTTTCAGTAGAATGTAAGGAGTGGAAACCGGATTGTAGAGGGTAGAGGAGAGAATTATCTGACAGCGGATTAAACGGGAGTGGACCAGACGTTCCAGGAGTTTGGAGATGAATGTGAGATTAGAGACAGGTCTGTAGTTAGCGGCACAATTTTGGTCCAGAGATGGTTTTATAAGTAATGGGTGTATGCTGGCATGTTTGAAGGAGGAGGGAAAGACACCAGAAGAGAGTGAGAGATTGAATATTTTAGTTAGGTGAGTGGTGACAGCTGGGGTGACAGATTTAAGGAGATGTGAGGGAATAGGGTCACTGGTGCAGGTAGTAGGGCGAGAAGATGCTAGGAGCCTGGTGACTTCTTCTGTGACTGGATCAAAGAGTGAAAGTGAGCTAGATGAAGTGTAGGAGGTCAGACAATGTGTGGTGTTATGTGTGGTGTTATGAGCCTGGGAGGAAATTTCCTGGCGTAAATGGGCAATTTTTTCTTTAAAATAATTGGCCAGGTCATCTGCACTGAGGTTGGTGAATGGGGCCAGAACTCTTGGTCCTAGGAGGGAATGGAAAGTATCAAAGTGTCGTTTAGGATTGTTGGCTAGAGAGGTGATGAGGGTGTTAAAGTATTCTTGTTTGGAGAGGTGAAGGGCAGCATTGTATGTTTTGAGCATAAACTTATAATGGATGAAATCTTCGGCTAGATTGGATTTTCTCCACAAGCGTTCAGCGCACCTGGAACACCGCTGGAGAAAGCATGTTTGCAACGTGTGCCAGGGCTGCTGCCGTCTGTGCCGAGTTGCTCTGCGTGTAGCAGGTGAAGTTTCATCTAGGGCGCTCTGTATGGTTTCATTATAATGTTTTACAGCAGAGTCGGGACATGAGAGGGAGGATATTGGAGCCAGTGATGACTGCAACTTCTTCAGAAATTTCTGGTTGTTAATGACATGTATATTCCTATATGGGAGGTAAGTGGAGGTGTCCTGAGTGGGTTGACAGCTCTTGACCAAGAATGAAAGAAGGTTGTGGTCAGAGAGTGGGAGAGGGGAGTTAGTGAAATCATGCACTGAGCAGAGACGGGAGAAGACCAGGTCCAGCATATTCCCACCTTCATGTGTAGGAGAGTTAGTTAGTTGTGAAAGGCCAAGAGAGGAGGTTAGAGATAAAAGATGAGTGGCAGCTGGGGAGAGGGGATCATCAATGGGGATGTTAAAGTCCCCCATGACAAGAGTGGGGAGGTCACAGGCTAGAAAATGTGGAAGCCATGTGGCAAAATTATCCAAGAACTGACTTGTTGGGCCTGGAGGGCGATACACAACTGCTACTTGCAGGGAGAAGGGTCTGTAAAGCCTGACAGTGTGGACCTCAAAAGAAGGGAAGATAAGTGAGGGAACAGGAGGGTTGACCTGAAAAGTGCAGTTTGAGGAAAGCAACAGACCAACACCTCCACCTGATCTGTTGTCAAGTCTAGGGGTGTGAGAAAATTGTAGGCCACCATATGAGAGAGCAGCAGCTGCGGTGGTGTCTGTCTGCTGAATCCAGGTCTCAGTAAGAGCCAGGAGGTTAAGGGAATTGGAAAGGAAGAAGTCATGGATGAAGGAGAGTTTGTTACATGCTGAGCGCGAGTTCCAAAGGGCACAGTTAAAAGAGACAGAAAGTATGCAAGGAATATTAATGAGATTTAGGGGTTTTCTGAATATGCCAGGGAAGGAATTGAGCTTACTATTATAAGAAGGTCCTTGATTAGGTGCAATATCTCCTGCTAAAAGGAGGAGAATAGAGAGAGTGAGCATATGGATAAGAGATTTTTGAGAGTGTCTATTACGTTGCATGGTGGGTGTGAATGGATCTGGATGGTTTATAATTTTGAAAAGAGCATGAGGGCAGTACATAGGAGAGGAGAGAAGGGCTGATATAGATGGAGTGTACTGGGTGTGTGAAAGAGCAATAGAAATGAGGAATTGAAGCAGCTAGCATATAAATGGTACAAATACATAGGGTGGAAACATGTTGCAATACACCAAAATGTGTAGCAAGTTTGTTTCATTGTTTTGCATGCCTTACCTGTCTCCTGCCCTGTACAACTGCCATGAATAACTGCTGTGCACTTATTAAAAAAATCTGCACAAATGCCCCCTGCATAAATGCTTACCCTTAGCTAGGTTTACTTATATAGTAAGGTTTGTGCTTAGATCTCTGTCAGTTTAGCACGTTAATCAATCATCTAACTTTAAACAAAAAGAGGCAATAAGTTGTAATAACAACAAACATGCTTGTATGCTAGCAGGATCATAAACCTCAGGAGCAAGTGGGATGAAATTTAAACATCCAAGAAAAAGCTCAGTTGCAAATAATGATATATACCATTTCATTGCTATAAGCAGAAAGCGGAGTTAGAATTCAGCAGATGAGAGATGAGTTGATTATATATACCTGTATGAAGAGATGAGAGATGAATGTTAGATTCATGCCATGAATAACTGCTGTGCACTTATTAAAATCAGCACTTGTTTAAAATCTGCACAAATGCCCCCTGCCTTTAAACTAACTTCTGAATGTTCTTTTCAAAATTTGAAAACCAAAACAATCCATATTCTAGCTGTGGCCTTACAAGTGATTTATAAACAGGTAACAATACGTTGGTATCACAGGATCTAATCTCTCTTTTTATACACCCTAAAATCTTGTTTACTTTTTCAGCTGCTGCCTGACATTGAGTACTGCTGCTCAGCTTATTTGTATCCTGATTACCCAAGTCCTTCTCCTGCTCTGTAGTCCCGAGTTTACTTCCATTTAATATATATGCAGCTATAGGATTTCTCCATCCTATGTGCATTAATTTACAATTCTTAACATTAAATCTCATTTGACAAGTGTCTGTCCATTCTGACATCTTTTTAATATCCTACATAGTTATCAGCAAAGATTGACACTTTAATATCAATCCATCCACAAGGTCATTAATAAAGAGATTAAAAAGGATCGGTCCTAGCACAGATCCCTGCGGTAACCCACTGCTTACTATAGCCCATTTAGAGAATATACCATTTATGACTACTTTTGTTTCCTATCTTTTAGCCAATTCCTTACCCATGTGCATATAGTTTCCCCTAGTCCCTGCTTCTGGAGCTTCAATATAAGGCTATTATGTGGTACAGTATCAAATGCTTTTGCAGAGTCCAAATAAATCACATCAACTGCTTTACCAATATCCATATTTGCACTTACCTCCTCATAGAACCCCAACATGTTAGTTAGACACGACTTATCTTTCATGAATCCATGCTGTCTGTCAGTTATTATATTATTTTCTGCAATATATTTTTACAAATTATTGGATAGTAGTTGCCTGGATCCACCCTCTTACCTTTCTTAAATATTGGTACCACATCAGCAATCCTCCAATCCTGAGGAACCAATCCTGGTACAAGCGAGTCTAAGAAGATGAGATACAGTGGTCTGTCAGTTACTGAGCTCAATTCACTCAATATTCGTGGATGAATGCCATCTGGCCCAGGGGATTTGTCAATATTTAATTTACTCAGATGCAGGCCTACTTCTTCTTGTGTTAAATTAATATCAGGTGGTGAACTTTGATTTTTGACTTGTTGAATGCTCCCTTGAACAGTTTGTTCCTTGGTGAACACAGATGAAAAGTTACTGTTTAATATCTCAATCTTTTCTTTGTCCTCTATAATTAACTGGTTATATTTTAAGGAACCCATACCATCCTTTGTTTTCCTTTTGGCATTAATATATTTATAAAAAATGTGAGATTTATTTTAATGTCCTTGTCCATTTTTGTTTCAGTAGCTAATTTTGCTTGCTTGATTTATTTTTTACATTTCCTTTTGAGATTCTTATACTCCTGAAATGCTATTTCTGTATTCTCAGCCTTCAAGATTTTGAATGCCATTTGTTTTATTATACTTTCTACTGTCTTATTTATCCATAGAGGTTTTGTTTTTATTCCTAGACATTTTATACCAGAAGGTATAAGTTTTTACAGAACTCTAGGAGTATATCATTAAACTTGCCCCATTTACTGTATGTTCGGTATCCCCAGTAACCATGACATTGCCCCAATCGACACAATTAAGTTTTTCCTTTAATTTGTTGAAATCAGCTTTCCTAAAATTCTAGGTTTTAGCATTTCCCCTTTCAAATGCTCTATTGAATAATAATTTGAAGTTTACCATATTATGATCGCTGGTGCCCAAATGCTCCCAGACCTGTAGATCTGAAATTATATCTGGTCTATTTGACAGGACCAGATCTAGCAAATTATCTCCCCTCGTCGGTTCATCTACCATCTGAGAGAGATAATTGTCTTGAATTGTAGATAAGAAATTACAGCTTTTAGCACAACTAGAAGATTCTATGTCCCACCGAATGTCTGGATAGTTGAAATCCCCCATAGTAAGAACCCGATTATTATTATTATTATTTGTTGCTTTTTCAATTTGTTGCAGGATTTTACCCACTACCTGTTCAGGTATGTTAGGAGGCTTATAGCAAACTGCAATTAGCAGCTTTCTGTTATTCCCCTCCCCATGTACATTTTCCCATACTGACTCTACATTGTTGCAGCTCCCCCCAATGTCATCATTGAGCACAGGTCTTAGCTTAGATTTTATAAATATACACACCCCTCCACCTTTTTTGTCTTTCCTATCTTTCCTGAATGTAGTATAACCCTCTACGTTTGTCACCCAGTCATGACTCTCATTCGCTTTCCGTAATGCCCACCACATCATAATCCATGATTGACATAAGAGTTTCCAATTCATTTTCTTTGCAAGACTACTTGCATTTGCCAGTAGATATTTAATACTATTAACACATTCCTTACTCCTTGCCTCCCTACTTTCCTTGCATGTCCCAGCCCCTCCAAACCTTCATTGACACCTACTGTCTCACTGTCTCTATTTGCTCTATCTATCCCTATTCTGTCTCTTCCTAGAAGCTGTGAATCCCAAGCACTCTAATTATCAGTTCCTTAGATAACTGTATGCTTGTACTCACACTTCAAAGCATCAACAGATAGTTTTAAACTTCGCCAGAAAGGATGACTTGTAGGAAGACCAGGAGAAACGCTGTAGTTTTCTTCTAGAATCTTGTATTAAGTACAAAGTAAAGACAGGTGAAAAGGAATAATCTGTACAAGGTGTACACATGTGTCTTCAGCAATAGTTCCTCTAGACTAAACTGAGGAAGAAGGGAGGAGCATCCTGTACAGAAGCCAACTAAGGGAGGAACATAGGGACAAACTTCATACAGTCTAAATCTACCTAGTAACAATAAAGGAATTTCCTGATAGGAGGAAAAATATGCAATGCAAGAAATACTGTATATACAACAGGTTGTTCCCATTCATGGGATACAACAATCCACTTATTTGCTCCACTACCCTCCCTCCCCCAGATCCTAGTTTAAAAGCTCCTGCATCCATCTGACCATTTTCTCCCCAGCACAGCTGCACCCTCCCCATTGAGGTGCAGCCCGTCCCTACCATAGAGCCTGTAGCCAACTGAGAAGTCGGCCCAGTTCTCCATGAACCCAAACCCTTCCTTCCTGCACCAATTTATAAGCCACATATTTATCTCCCTAAGCTCCCGCTGTCTTTCTAGTGCTGCTCGTGGCACCGGTAATATTTCTGAAAACACCACCTTGGAGGTCCTGGACTTCATCTTCTCTCCTAGTTCCCTCTAATAATTTTTAAGGACCTTCCATCTGCCTCTTTGTCCTTACTACCAATGTGCACCATGACTGCTGGGTTTTCCCCAGCCCCACCCAGCAATCTGTCTATCCGATCCACAAAATACTGAAACAGAGCAACCGGCAGACAACACACTGTTCAGCATTCACAGTCTCGGCGGCAGAATACCCTGTCTATCCACCTAATTATAGAGTCCCCTACCACCAACATCTGTCTGGGCTTTCCTTTTCTCTTATTTCCCTCCTTCCTACAGCAGTCATTTTCCTGATTGCTAGTAGCAATGTCCTGCTGTAGTGATCCTAGGCCTGGCCCTTCATTCCTAATATCAGCCATACAGGCATATTTACTAGGTTGTGCCAGATCAGGACCGGGCTCCCTGACACTTTTCCCCCTACCTCTTCTTCTGTTACCCAGCTACCTACCTCTGGGTCCTGACCTTCCCCACCACCACCCTCCTCCATAGCACTGGCCCCAGCCAGAGCCGCTCAAAGAGCTCTAAACTCCTCTCCAGGTTTGCAATGCTCCTGAGTGTTGTGAGCTGCATATTTAGATCAGTTACCTGGGCTTCCAAATATGTAACACGCTGACATCGAGAACAGACATATTCACCCTACAACGGCTGCTCAAGGCAGGCATACATCTGACAAGACACACACCTGGTAGCATTGTCCATGGAGCCGCTATTAAATGGGGATGAACGGTACAAATAAAAGTAGAAAACAAAAAAAAAACAATGGAAAACTTACAAGGATAATTCCAAACTATGATATTGTGTGTAAACTATGCACTTACCTCCCCCTCAGACTTTACTGCCCCTCACAAGCTCAGTGACCCTCGCTTACTGTGGCCGGGGTAAATACTTCTGCTCGTACACACACGGCTCCGCTCCATACACCTCGTACACACACGGCTCCACTCTGTACACATGCGACTCCGCAACGCACACCTCGTACACACACGGCTCCGCTCCATACACCTCGTACACACACGGCTCCACTCTGTACACATGCGACTCCGCAACGCACACCTCGTACACACACGGCTCCGCTCCGTACACCTCGTACACACACGGCTCTGCTCCGTACACCTCGTACACACACGGCTCCACTCTGTACACATGCGACTCCGCAACGCACACCTCGTACACACACGGCTCCGCTCCGTACACCTCGTACACACACGGCTCCGCTCCATACACCTCGTACACACACGGCTCCACTCTGTACACATGCGACTCCGCAACGCACACCTCGTACACACACGGCTCCGCTCCGTACACCTCGTACACACACGGCTCTGCTCCGTACACCTCGTACACACACGGCTCTGCTCTGTACACCTCGTACACACACGGCTCCGCTCCGTACACCTCGTACACACACGGCTCTGCTCCGTACACACACGACTCCGCTCCGTACACCTCGTACACACACGGCTCTGCTCCGTACACCTCGTACACACACGACTCCGCTCCGTACACCTCGTACACACACGGCTCTGCTCTGTACACCTCGTACACACACGACTCCGCTCCGTACACCTCGTACACACACGGCTCTGCTCCGTACACCTCGTACACACACGGCTCCGCTCCGTACACCTCGTACACACACGGCTCTGCTCCGTACACCTCGTACACACACGGCTCCGCTCCGTACACCTCGTACACACACGGCTCCGCTCCATACACCTCGTACACACACGGCTCCACTCTGTACACATGCGACTCCGCAACGCACACCTCGTACACACACGGCTCCGCTCCGTACACCTCGTACACACACGGCTCTGCTCCGTACACCTCGTACACACACGGCTCTGCTCTGTACACCTCGTACACACACGGCTCCGCTCCGTACACCTCGTACACACACGGCTCTGCTCCGTACACACACGACTCCGCTCCGTACACCTCGTACACACACGGCTCTGCTCCGTACACCTCGTACACACACGACTCCGCTCCGTACACCTCGTACACACACGGCTCTGCTCTGTACACCTCATACACACACGACTCCGCTCCGTACACCTCGTACACACACGGCTCTGCTCCGTACACCTCGTACACACACGGCTCCGCTCCGTACACCTCGTACACACACGGCTCTGCTCCGTACACCTCGTACACACGGCTCTGCTACATCCACACTGTAAACCCCTCCTGACCCCACACATAAACCTCCCCTCATCCAGCACCATGACAACCAGCACAGCAGAGTCCTGCATACACTGAGGAGCTGATCATGTGACCCCTGACTCCTCCCCTCCATGTGACATCATCACAGGTCCTGTAAGCACAGAGCAGCCATATATCTAGTGTGCGGCTCTGCAGGTGGAGGTAGGTGCAGGGTATTATATATCTAGTGTGCGGCTCTGCAGGTGGAGGTAGGTGCAGGGTATTATATATCTAGTGTGCGGCTCTGCAGGTGGAGGTAGGTGCAGGGTATTATATATCTAGTGTGCGGCTCTGCAGGTGGAGGTAGGTGCAGGGTATTATATATCTAGTGTGCGGCTCTGCAGGTGGAGGTAGGTGCAGGGTATTATATATCTAGTGTGCGGCTCTGCAGGTGGAGGTAGGTGCAGGGTATTATATATCTAGTGTGCGGCTCTGCAGGTGGAGGTAGGTGCAGGGTATTATATATCTAGTGTGCGGCTCTGCAGGAGGAGGTAGGTGCAGGGTATTATATATCTAGTGTGCGGCTCTGCAGGTGGAGGTAGGTGCAGGGTATTATATATCTAGTGTGCGGCTCTGCAGGAGGAGGTAGGTGCAGGGTATTATATATCTAGTGTGCGGCTCTGCAGGTGGAGGTAGGTGCAGGGTATTATATATCTAGTGTGCGGCTCTGCAGGTGGAGGTAGGTGCAGGGTATTATATATCTAGTGTGCGGCTCTGCAGGTGGAGGTAGGGGCAGGGTATTATATATCTAGTGTGCGGCTCTGCAGGTGGAGGTAGGGGCAGGGTATTATATATCTAGTGTGCGGCTCTGCAGGTGGAGGTAGGGGCAGGGTATTATATATCTAGTGTGCGGCTCTGCAGGTGGAGGTAGGTGCAGGGTATTATATATCTAGTGTGCGGCTCTGCAGGTGGAGGTAGATGCAGGGTATTATATATCTAGTGTGCGGCTCTGCAGGTGGAGGTAGGTGCAGGGTATTATATATCTAGTGTGCGGCTCTGCAGGTGGAGGTAGGGGCAGGGTATTATATATCTAGTGTGCGGCTCTGCAGGTGGAGGTAGGTGCAGGGTATTATATATCTAGTGTGCGGCTCTGCAGGTGGAGGTAGGTGCAGGGTATTATATATCTAGTGTGCGGCTCTGCAGGTGGAGGTAGGTGCAGGGTATTATATATCTAGTGTGCGGCTCTGCAGGAGGAGGTAGGTGCAGGGTATTATATATCTAGTGTGCGGCTCTGCAGGTGGAGGTAGGTGCAGGGTATTATATATCTAGTGTGCGGCTCTGCAGGAGGAGGTAGGTGCAGGGTATTATATATCTAGTGTGCGGCTCTGCAGGTGGAGGTAGGTGCAGGGTATTATATATCTAGTGTGCGGCTCTGCAGGTGGAGGTAGGTGCAGGGTATTATATATCTAGTGTGCGGCTCTGCAGGTGGAGGTAGGTGCAGGGTATTATATATCTAGTGTGCGGCTCTGCAGGTGGAGGTAGGTGCAGGGTATTATATATCTAGTGTGCGGCTCTGCAGGTGGAGGTAGGTGCAGGGTATTATATATCTAGTGTGCGGCTCTGCAGGTGGAGGTAGGTGCAGGGTATTATATATCTAGTGTGCGGCTCTGCAGGTGGAGGTAGGTGCAGGTTATTATATATCTAGTGTGCGGCTCTGCAGGTGGAGGTAGGTGCAGGGTATTATATATCTAGTGTGCGGCTCTGCAGGTGGAGGTAGGTGCAGGGTATTATATATCTAGTGTGCGGCTCTGCAGGTGGAGGTAGGTGCAGGGTATTATATATCTAGTGTGCGGCTCTGCAGGTGGAGGTAGGTGCAGGTTATTATATATCTAGTGTGCGGCTCTGCAGGTGGAGGTAGGTGCAGGGTATTATATATCTAGTGTGCGGCTCTGCAGGTGGAGGTAGGTGCAGGGTATTATATATCTAGTGTGCGGCTCTGCAGGTGGAGGTAGGTGCAGGGTATTATATATCTAGTGTGCGGCTCTGCAGGTGGAGGTAGGTGCAGGGTATTATATATCTAGTGTGCGGCTCTGCAGGTGGAGGTAGGTGCAGGGTATTATATATCTGTGTGCGGCTCTGCAGGTGGAGGTAGGTGCAGGGTCTCTATTATTGTGGGATCATTTTCATATTGTTTTGTACATGCAGTTTAACCCCTTTACGACCGCCGTACGGAGTAAAGCGTCAGTAGTGAAGGGCACTTCTTATATATCGCCGTATTAAAATGGCGGTAAGGTAACAGTGTATACCGCCCCCCAGCGTCGGATAATCTCCGGGATGTCGGCTAGCAGGGGTATCGGAGACCCTGGAGATCACGATTCGGGCTGTTTTTCCGCTCCCCGGTCACGTGGTCACCGGTATACTCAGGAGAATCGTGATCACATTGCAAAAAAGGAAGGGTCGGTAAATAATGATTTATCTCCACCTGATCAAACGTCACATGAGAGATAAATGTCCTCCCTCGCTCCCCAGAGTGGCAAAGTGCCCCCCACCCTCGGCCCACCTCCCTCTTATGATCACCTAACATGGCCATCACATGTGTTGCGCACCGGCTGCACGCGTCCTCCACTGATTTCTGCCTCATCCGTCATGTCCCCGGACCCCTGACATATCAGATGAGGCAGTAAAGTCATCCCCAGGTCCAGCCAGGTCATCCCCGGTCCCCTCAATACCTCTCTTGCAACGCTGATCCCCCGCCACTCCTGCTTCTCCTTGTCATCAGAAGAAATGTCAGCCGCACGCGCAGAGCAGCTGTCAGCCAGCTCTGCACACAATGACACTGAGTTTACTGCAGCTCACACTGCCGTGCTGTGGACCGTGGGAGTGTGAGTGCAGTATTCTCACGTCACTGCAGCCACGCACCTCACATAGAGTGCCTGCACCCCCAGAAAATTGAGGATACATTCACTGAGTGTGCCCCCCATATTCTGAAATGAGGATACTAGGAGGTCACTCTGTTGGCTTGGGGTAGAGTGAGTGCAGTATTCTCAAGTCACTACAGCCCCACTGCTCACATGGAGTGCCTGCTCTTTCAGAAAATAGTGGATACATTTCCTGAGCGTACCCCCATATTCTGGAAAGTACAGAATCGTCGTGGGTCCTCCAAAATGGATTGCAGCGGACCTGATTTTTTTCTTTTCAATAAATTGGTGAAAGAGGAAATGTATTGAGGAGTGCTTTTTCAAATATTTTCTTGTCATCTTCATTTTTTTTATTACTAACTGGGCTAGTGATGTCAGGTATCTGATAATGAGACTACAACAAAACTGGGTGGTATCCAAATGGCACCAGTAATTCCATATTGGTAAATAAGTCAAATATACACTGTGTGCAGAATTATTAGGCAAATGAGTATTTTGATCACATGATAATTTTTATACATGTTGTCCTACTCCAAGCTGTATAGGCTGAGAGCCAACTACCAATTAAGTAAATCAGGTGATTGCATCTCTGTAATGAAAAGGGGTGCGGTGTAATGACATCAACACCCTATATAAGGTGTGCTTAATTATTAGGCATCTTCCTTTCCTTTGGAAAAATGGGTCAGAAGAGAGATTTGACGGGCTCCGAAAAGTCCAATATTGTGAGATGTCTTGCAGAGGGATGCAGCAGGCTTGAAATTGCCAAACTTTTGAAGCGTGATCACCGAACAATCAAGCGTTTCATGGCAAATAGCCAACAGGGTCGCAGGAAGCGTGTTGGGCAAAAAAGGCGCAAAATAACTGCCCATGAATTGAGCAAAATCAAGCGTGACGCTGCCACGATGCCATTTGCCACCAGTTTGGCCATATTTCAGAGCTGCAACGTGACTGCAGTATCAAAAAGCACAAGGTGTGCCATACTCAGGAACATGGCCAAGGTAAGGAAGGCTGAAAAACCACCACCTTTGAAACATAAGATAAAACGTCAAGACTGGACCAAGAAATATCTTAAGACTGATTTTTCAAAGGTTTTATGGACTGATGAAATGAGAGTGACTCTTGATGGGCCAGAGGCTGGATCAGTAAAGGGCAGAGAGCTCTACTCCGACTCAGACGCCAGCAAGATGGAGGTGGGGTACTGGTATGGGCTGGTATCATCAGAACTTGTGGGACCTTTTCAGGTTGAGGATGGAGTGAAGCTCAACTCCCAGACCTACTGCCAGTTTTTGGAAAACAACTTCTTCAAGCAGGGGTACAGGAAGAAATCGGTATCATTTAAGAAAAACATGATTTTCATGCAGTACAATGCTCCATCACATGCATCCAACTACTTCACAGCATGGCTGGCCAGTAAAGGTCTAAAAGATGAAAAAATAATGACATGGCCCCCTTGTTCACCTGATCTGAACCCTATAGAGAACCTGTGGTCCCTCATAAAATGTGAGATCTACATGGAGGGAAAACAGTGCACCTCTCAGAACAGTGTCTGGACGCTGTGGTGGCTGCTGCACGCAATATTGAAACAGATCATGCAACTGACAGAATCTATGGATAGTCGGCTGTTAAGTGCCATCATAAAGAAAGGGGGCTATATTGGTCACTAATTTTTGGGGGTTTTGTTTTTGCATGTCAGAAATGTATATTTCTAAATTTTGTGCAGTTATATTGGTTTACCTGGTCAAAATAAACAAGTGAGATGGGAATATATTTGTCTTTTATTTAGTTGCCTAATAATTCTGCACAATAATAGTTACCTGCACGAACAGATATCCTCCTAAGATAACCAAATCTATAAAGACCCCACTCCAACTGCCAAAAATATTAAGCTTTGATATTCATGAGTCTTTTGGGTTGATTGAGAACATAGTTGTTGATCAATAATAAAAAAAATCCTCTGAAATACAACTTGCCTAATAATTCTGCACACGGTGTATATGTGTACAATTGTGTGTTGGGGACTTTTTTTTGTTGCCATGTTTATTATAATGAGATGCTGCAGTATTGTTAATTCCATCTGGGATTGCCTGCATCTTCTCCCTATATTGTTGGCATTTTTTCTTCAGGAACTCAGCTTTCTCACCGCTTCAATATGTGCCTTTAATTTTGTTCATCGTAATTACATGCATAGATGAATATTTGGTTTATTGGGTGCTATTGATTTTGATACAGGAGACAAGTATTACATCTGTTGCCTCGTCTCTATCTGTATAGGCTGGGTCTATAGCAATACATCATTTATTGTATACTGGGGAATTATCCTTGATGTTATATTGATTTTTGTGAGAAGATTCAGTTGTGTATAATCCATTGTCATGGAATGATTTTAAATGTTTTTAACCCTGTACACACATGATTTTGATACAATAAAAATATAATCTTTTGCACGTTAATTCCAGCATATATTTGACTTATTTACCAATATGGAATTACTGGTGCCGTTTGGATACCACCCAGTTTTGTTGTAGTCTCCATATGCTAGCTATCTGGCACAGAATTCCTTGTAATTATAGGTGGTGCTCATATTCCCCCTCTTCTTTTCAGTCAGGTATCTGATAGACGCCATGACAATACTAACCCCAGGGATTGATGTCAAGTGACATTACACAGCTGGTATCTACCCCATATATTACGTTTGCCACCGCACCAGGCCAAGGAATGAGCTGGGGCGAAGTGTCAGGATTGGAACATCTAATGGATGCGCCACTTCAGGGGCAGCTGCGGCCTGATAATTTTTGGCTGGCAAAGGCCAAATAACCATGAACCTTCCCACCCTGAGAATACCAGACCCCAGCTGTCCGCTTTACCGTGGCTGGTAATCCAATTTGGGGGGACCCCCACATTTTTTTTTTCTAAATATTTATTTATAAATAATTTAAAAAAAACAGTGTGGGGTGACCTCCAAATTGCATCACCAGCCAAAGTGAAGCTGATAGGTGGGGTCTGCAGGCTGCAGCTGTCTGCTTTACCCTAGCTGGCTATCAAAAATGGGGGGAACCCCACGTCGTTTTTTTAAGTTATTTATTTTTTGGCTAACTATAAGGCTAAACACTAGAGATGAGCGAGGTTCAAGGTTCGCCAATTTCATGTTCGAGTGATTTTGGGGGGTGTTCGAGCTCGAACTTGAGCTTTTTGCTAAAAGCTCGACAGTTCGAGTTACGTTCGAGAACGGTTCGATCACCAAAAGCGTGGCTTTTTACAGCTACAGTGTACAGGGAGCCATCGCTGGCAGCCTGCGGTAAGCTGGTAACCAAGGTAAATATCGGGTATCCAAGCAAAGCGCTTTGCTTAGTAACCCGATGTTTACCCTGGCTACGTCTGCAAAAATCCCCGAAAGCCACACAGAAGCACTTCCATGTGACTTCCGTCGGATGCCGCTGCAGTCTGTATCCCGCTCCAGCTCCAGCCCCGCGGCTGCCCACTCAGCAGTGTCCGCAGCTGCTCATGGCTGCTGTCACTGCAGTGTCAGCATATGCCCGCACTGTTCGGTGTCCGCGGCTGCTGTCACTGCAGTGTCAGCATATGCCCGCACTGTAGGTGTCCGCGGCTGCTGTCACTGCAGTGTCAGCATATGCCCGCACTGTACGGTGTCCACGGCTGCTGTCACTGCAGTGTCAGCATATGCCCGCACTGTACGGTGTCCACAGCTGCCCACATTGCAGTGATAGCAGCCGCGGGCATGACAAGCGCTGCCGTCAGGAGGTTAGTGAAGTTCCTTACCTGCGGTGATGAAGTCCTGCCCTCCCGAGGTCAGCGCTGTCACTGTCCTCCATGGCCGCTGCTTGTCACATCTCCTCTCGCTGCTGACCCGAGACTGTCACTAGCACCAGCGGTGACGTCACAGGCACTCGCGATACTTGGTTATGAAGGCGGCGGTCATTGAACTCAGTGACAGCTCTGCTATCAGGAGTGCAGCGATCACCGCAGGTAATATACATCGCTATCCTCCTGACAGCATCACTTGTCATGCCATGCATTGACCTGGGCTGACCTATTGATGTTAGCTCAGATCACTGTATTGCTCTCCCAGCCAATATGGAACATTCTGTTCTTCATTGACTGGGACATTGACTATGGTATGGATCGTCATCAGAACCCCTTGGATTACACCAGACCTGGATTTGTTTTTCTTTCTAATAAATTGGTGAAAGAGGGAATGTTTTGGGGTGTTTTTTCAAATAAAAATGTGTTTGTCATCTATTTTTTTTTTTTTTTTTTTTTTTTTTTATTACTGACTGGGTTGGTGATATAGGGTATCTGATAGATGCCTGACATCACGAACCACAGGGCTTGATGCCAGGTGACATTACACATCTGGTATTAACCCCATATATTACCCCGTTTGCCACCGCACCAGGGCAACGGGATAAGCTGGAGCGAAGCACCAGGATTGGCTCATCTAATGGATGCGCCACTTCTGGGGTGGCTGCGGCCTGCTATATTTAGGCTGGGGAGAGTCCAATAACCATGGACCTCCCTAGTCTGAGAATATCAGACCCCAGCTGTCCACTTTACCTTAGGTGGTGATCCAATTTTGGGGGACCACCACGTGTTTTTTTTTTTTTTTTTTAAATTTATTTAATTTAAAATAACAGCGTGGGGTGCCCTCAGTTTTGGATTACCAGCCAAGGTTAAGCTGCCAGCTGTGGTCTGCAGGCTGCAGCCGTCTGCTTTACCCTAGCTGGCTATCAAAAATAGGGGGAACGCCACATCATTTTTTTTTAAACTTATTTATTTTTTTGGCTAAATACAAGGCTAAGCACCCCTTAGTGCCACATGAAAGGCACGAAAGGGTGCAAAATTACAAAATGCAGGAAGAGGGACATTATGTGTCTTTCTGCCATTATAATAACAGAAAAGACTGATATGAAGTGTGTGTACAAGCACAGGAAAATCACCAGAGCGCTCTACGCTGTGAAAAGCAGTAGAAAATGGCACTGGAGTGAACATGTGACCGCCTCATGTAAGTTGAATCTATGGATCCTGGGTAAATTTTATGTATTTTCCCTCCAGTTTTTTTGCAGTACGCAAAACAACAGAAGGCACACGGATGACAAACGGATGACATACGGACCGTACACAGAACGGAAACGGATGCCACACGGATGCATCCGTGAAAAAAACGGACCGTTTTGTGCGGACCGCAAAAACGGATTGGTCGTGTGAATGTAGCCTTATTCTGATCTGCCGTTTATAAACAGCAGGCAGAAAAAAGTGAATAACGCCCCCCAGCATCAGAAAATCTCCGGGGTTTCAAGGGGTAGCTGAGACCCTGGAGATCATGATTCAGGCCGGTTTTTCCCATATACCGATGATCACATTACAGTAAATGAAAGCGCCGGTAAAAAATTATTTATCTCCCATCTGGCATGAACAAACATGTCAGATGAGAGATAAATCTCCTCCACGGTCCCCCGGTGTCGCCAAAGTGCCCCCCTGACCCTCTCCCGGAAATCCAAGATGGCCGCATTCACCCTACTCCTCTGATTTCTGTCGCATGTGTCATGGGAAACTCCTCCCCAGGCCCTGCCAGGTCACCCCCTATTACACCACCGGTGTTCCCCGGTGTCCCACGGTACCTGTGCAGCGTTGATCCCCCACGGCCCCCTCCTTCACAATAGACGCCGCAGCTCAGCTTCCTGTGTTCAGACACAGTGAGTGCGGGAACCATGCATATGTAAGCAACTGCAATGCCCTGCTCATGAGGTAAGGCGCATAGTTGATCAGGAGAGCTATACTACATTTCCAAATGGAGGTATTTGATTTTATAGTTGCCCTGCTGAACGACTACCAAACATGAGAGTCCGTTATACGTCACAAGAAAACATATCTAAATAGCGAGCTCTGTTGTTTAGTATTCATTCCGCTGAATAACTGGTCTTAAAGGGGTATTCCATCTCCAAGATCCTATCCCCAATATATAGTAGGTGGAATAGCAATAATATCAGCAAATACCAATATTTGGAAATGTAGAATAGTTCTCCTGATTAGGCATGCCCTTACCTCATGAGCAGGGCATTGCAGCTTTGGTAGCAACAGTTACGACATGGACTCTGCTGCTGTGGACCCGGGGAGAGTGGGTGCAGATTCATTGCACCCACACTCCTCACATGGAGGGTCTGCACTCCTAGAAAATGGGGGATACGTTCCCTGAGCGTGTCCCCCCATATTCTAGATGGTCCAGAGTCATCGTGGGACCCCCTTATTTTTTTTTCCTTACAATAAATTGGTGTAAGAGGGAGTGTTTTGGGGAGTGTTTTTTTCAAATGCATTTTTTTTTGTCTATTTTTTTTTATTAGTACTGACCGTTTGTGATGTCGGGTATCTGATAGACGCCATGACATCACAAACTGCTGGGCTTGATGTGAGGTGACCTTACAGCTAGTATCAACCCCATTTATTACCCCGTTTGCCACTGCACCAGGGCACGGGATGAGCTGGGGTGAAGCGCCAGGATTGGCGCATCTAGTGGACAGAACAGAACTCTCAGGTTTATGGGCAGAAAAATGAAAAAATTATTTTCAAAATTTTCATCAATTTTCCGCTTTCTTATCAAATACAAGCAAAAATTGTCGTAAATTTATAACAATCCTGAACCACAATATGTGAGGAAAAAACAATGTTAGAATCACCGGGAGCCAAGGAAGTTATTGTGACGCCCTGGACTAGCCAGGGGTCACAGGTAACAACACACACACACACCCCCACCCCCAGCAGTTCACAGCAGTCATCCCCAGTGAGACCTGATTTCTTCCCTCGCGTTCAGACAGACACACCAGGTGGGCGGAGTCAGGCAGATGGGCACGCCCACCGAGGAGTCTAGCTGACCTGAGGCAGAAAACAAGTTCAGACAAGTCCAGGCAGAGGAAGAGAGAGGAGGTGTGCAAAGAGGTAGACGCAGACTGGAGCCTAGGTTGGAGCCTAGGGCCCTCGTGTAGCCAGTCAGGCAGACGGTAGTGGCCGTCTGCAGGAGCCGGGAAGACAATCCTGGTGGAACCGTAAGTAGCCGGGACAGGGTGGTGGCCCGTCCGGTACCAAACCGGGGAGCCAGCTGGAAATCGGGGCACAGGAGGAGCGTACAACAAGGTGCAGGAAAGGACTCACAATACCAACCCGGGGTCAGGGGAAAAACACTGCAGCCGGCTGTGGGACCGGTCCATCCGGCCGTTTGGTTTACCAGAGACTTTGTGGGTTTCTGTCTGAGTGAGTACAACAGTGCCATCCGGCATCGCGCCGCGCTGCCCCTGCACCCCAGCCATCCACCCTCCCCGCATCATATCACTGGGCCCCGGGAACACCAACCCCTACCCACGGAGGGGACAACATCCCAGCTGCTCCCTACCATTGCTCCCGGGATCCCTGTCACCAGCAGCGGTGGTGCCATCATCACCACGTCCCGTGGGTGGCGTCACGAACTATCTCCCAAAACAAACCACCCCCTTTTCACTCACGGGTGAAGAGCGCTGCTCGAGTCCCCGGGTCCGGCCACCGCTCGAGCCACCGAGCAGCAGAAGCCCCGGACCCGAGCGTGGCGAGCGCGCCCCTCCGCCCGCGACAACTTGGCATCACGAACAGGATAAAACCAATCTACCTACTGGTAGAAGTGCGCCTTGCAGTCCCCGCCGGCGGCGTCCGGCAACAAAATTTGAAGTACCGCCATCTTTGGCGCGAAGATTTCACGCTCGAGCATCTTCCCCGAGCAGGAAAGGCGCGAAAGTGGAGCCCCGCCCCCTGAAAAAAGAAGTGCTAGAAAGAACCAAGGGGTGGCGGGTGCAGGTGTACCTGATGAAACCGAAGGTATAAAGAGCAGGGACGCCAGGACTCTGCTACACCTTTGGTACCTGGAAGCAGTAGCCGCAACCCTGATGACATCTCACCCGGCTCCGGCAGTCTGCCCGGCCGCAACGGTGATGACGTCGGCTCCGACAGTCCGCCTGGCCGCAACGGTGATGACGTCGGCCCCGGCAGTCCGCCCGGCCACAGCAGAGGTGACACCCGACAGGAAGTCTGCCCCAGATGCGGCGCCAGCCGCTCCCAGGTACCCCGTCCCGTCTGTGGAGCAGCCGGAGTGCACCTGCAGGGAGGAGGAGCAGGCCACTGAGCGATGGGGCCCTCGGCAGTTAGCGAGGCTGGTTGTAGCCGGCGCCGAGGGCATCCGAGTGGGCCTGGCTCCTGAGCAGGAGGCAGAGCACGGGACCCGTGCCCCGTACTGGGAGTGGCGGCAGCAGCAGCGACGGTAGCGGAACATGGACGGCTACCTGCAAGTTAAAAGATGACTGTTTTATGGACTGTCACCCCTGTTGAACGTCCTCAAGTTCCCGGAGGAAGGCATCTGCACAGCAGGTGGGGGGGGTGGCAGAACAGTTTAACGTTGAAGTAATGTGCCTCCTGTTAAGGGAAGATTTATAAATATGCTTGTTTTATCTTTTTGCAGTTTGAAAAATAAAACCGGTGATGGACGGGCAGCCAGCGGACGGTCTGCATTTCACCAAGGGGGAATGTGACACCCTGGACTAGCCAGGGGTCACAGGTAACAACACACACACACCAACCCCCCAGCAGTTCACAGCAGTCATCCCCAGTGAAACCTGATTTCTTCCCTCGGGTTCAGACAGACACACCAGGTGGGCGGAGTCGGGCAGATGGGCACGCCCACCGAGGAGTCTAGCTGGCCTGAGGCAGAAACAAGTTCAGACAAGTCCAGGCAGAGGAAGAGAGAGGAGGTGTGCAGAGAGGCAGACGCAGACTGGAGCCTAGGTTGGAGCCTAGGGGCCTCTTGTAGCCAGTCAGGCAGACGGAAGTGGCCGTCTGCAGGAGCCGGGAAGACAGTCCTGGTGGAACCGTAGGTAGCCGGGACAGGGTGGTGGCCCGTCCGGTACCGAACCGGGGAGCCAGCTGGAAACCGGAGCACAGGAGGAGCGTACAAGAAGGTGCAGGAAAGGACTCACAATACCAACCCGGGGTCAGGGGAAAAACACTGCAGCCGGCTGCGGTACCCGTCCATCCGGCCTTTTGGTTTACCAGAGACTTTGTGGCTTTCTGTCTGAGTGAGTACAACAGTGCCATCCGGCATCGCGCCGCGCTGCCCCTGCAACCCTGCACCCCAGCCATCCAGCCTCAACTATCTCCCCAAAGAAACCACCCCCTTTTCACTCACGGGTGAGGAGCGCTGCTCGAGTCCCCGGGTCCGGCCCACCGCTCGAGCCACCGAGCAGAGCAGCAGAAGCCCCGGACCCGAGCGTGTCGAGCGCGCCCCTCCGCCTGCGACATTATCACCTCATAAAGTGAAACTGGTCAGAATTACAAAAATGGCTTTTTATGACGACGCTGAAGTTGGATTTTTTATTATTTTTTCTTTTTTTTTGGGGGGTTTTTTACAGGTTTTTAGCAACAAAAATAAAACCAATATAATACACTGCAGTGCGGAGCTCAGATGTGAATACACTGAAAAGCACCAACAAAAATGATAAAACGTGGCATCGAAGGGCATTAAGGAAAGGGTTAATGACTCCACACTGTATTGTGATTGTTTTACATTTGTTGTTAAACCTGTAAAAAAAAAAACCTGAAAAAAATCCAAATAAGAAACCGACTTCAGCCCTGAATAAAAAACTGGACCAATAAGAAACCAACTTCAGCATCGAGTTGTTATTGCTGATATCGAGCGATACTGGTGAGAAAATAAGGGAAATGTCTGTTATTACCACATACCGTATTTTTCGGATTAGAAGACATACTTTTCCTCTCAAAACTTTGGGAGAAAAATTACTGGTGTTTCTTAAAATCTGAATATAGCATCTGTGTGGCCTGCGGCGGGCATCTGTGTGGCCTGCGGCGTGTATCTGAACGACCGCCATCCTTGTAGCAGGCGACGGCAGGCATCTGGGCAGCCAAGGACGGGGAGTACTTCAACTAATGGTGCCCAGAGTCTCTGCATGCACAGATGGAGATCTCCGCTCAAACTCTCATTAGCGCAGGCGCCGACTCCGGCCGCCATTTCTTTGAAGCCCCAGTACAGAAAAGAGCAGAGCCCGATGCCCCAGGAAAGAGCAGAACGCACAGTACCAGGATAGAGTAGTGCCACAGCCCGCAGTGACTATATGGGTCCTCCTCTGTACCACCCGCAGCATCGCCTACTCCAGCACTGCCCCTGCCTCCTGTGACCACCACTGCCACTCCCCTCCGGTAAGACACCACCGGATTATAAAACGGACCCCATGTTTTTTTTCTTTTTTTATTTCTCTAAATTTGGGGTGTGTCTTATAATTCGGTGCGTCTTATAAAACAAAAAATACGCTATATACCCTGCCCCCCTACAGTGACTGACAGCCGCTCAGCATTAGAACCTGCTGTCAGTCCTGAGAGGACGTATACAACCACGGATCACTGTATACTGAGCAATAACTAAAACCTCATCGGAGCCTTCCCTGTGACTGAAAGCCGGATACTGTCATATTATATGTTTATGACCACATGTACATATTTCTTAGCTATTTTGTAACACATATTTTGTATATGTGGCTGTTTTCTTTACCTGATTGGAGCTAATAAGATTTGGATTGACAGTGGTATCTTCCTATATTTCACACATTGGGGGGAGGGGGTTAGTTCTGTATTTAAGTATTTGTTATTTTCATCTTACTTCCCTTATAACTGGGGCTGATATAATGACTCAGCAGTGACCACATAACCTCTGTGTATGGGGGAGAAGGCACCATCAGCTTTTTATACCCTGTTTCCATGAAACCCTGAAAATAAGCCCTAGTAGGATTTTTGGGGCTTTTTTTGAGTATACTTAAAATATAAGCCCTTGTTCTGTCCTCCCTACATGGGCCCTGAGGCGTGTGAAGCTTGACAGGCAGCTAAGCCTTTATCCACCATAGCTTAATAAGGAGACTGTTGCTTGAAGCCTGTTTTTATTAAACATTACCAAATGTGTTTGGTGAAACTAGGACCTGAACTTGACTTAAACTTCATTTGAAGTAATTATTTGGGCAGTTCGCATCTTCACCCACATGCAGCCATAAACAAATCACTTACATAGAGTTGGTGGGTTTTTTTCTATTTTTTTTTTTTTTTTTTTGGGGTGCACACTACATCCAATCATGCTGTTGTTACCCCCAGTGTGAGCCGATAAACACTGCAGGCGGCTCTCACCGGGCTGAGCACCAAGCGTACTCTAGCACAGCGATGCTCGTGAGAGTGGTTTGCATACGTAAAGCATCCGATCTCCGCACCTTCGTGGAAAAGTCTGAGTTCGTACCGGACACTGAACTTCAGGTTCACTCATCTATAGTGGTAATAAAAATCACTTTTGTAGAAAAAATCAGTTTGTGTTGCTATTTTCTGACACCGGTAACGTTATTCTTTTTGCGTCGATGGAGTTGAGTGAGGACTTGTTTTTTGCTTGATGAGCCAACATTTTCATTGATACCATTCTAGGTGCAATATGGATAATTGATCACTTTTCATTGTATTTATATTGCTATAAAAATGTGCTACTTTTATCGGTCGGTTTTACTACTTACATAGCACATTTCATGTTGAAATTTTTTTCCTACTCAAGTGATATCTTACCTCCATTATTATCTGCAGTATTTTATATATCGGCGAATATCCTTCCCATTCAGGTCCCTACAATATCGGATCCTCTCAGTGGAGATCTTCTATATAAGAGAATTCTCCTGATTGCCCCGTGAAGGATGGATATGGACAGGGACAAGATGGCGGAGAGGATATTACACCTCACCCTAGAGATCCTCTTCCGGCTTACTGGGGAGGTGAGAGATTCTGATGACGTCACATTACATCATTCTTATCTATGGGAGTAACAGATGGACAGAACTGGAGAGGTGAGGACTCTGGAAATGTCTGTAGTGAGATTTATTACTGTGTCTCTCCATAACCAGGATTACACAGTAGTGAAGAAGACCTCTAGTGAGCGCTGTCAGACCCCTGTGTCTGAGGGATGGGGAATACCCCTGAGCCCAATCACGGGGCCTCCACCTCACCCCCCGATACATGAGGACATCAATAACCAGAAGATCCTAGAACTCACCTACAAGATGATTGAGCTGCTGACTGGAGAGGTGACACTGCTGGGAATGCTGGGACATTATACAGTAACGCTATGAAGGGATCGGGGGTGACGGTATCATTGTATGTGTCAGGTTCCTATAAGGTGTCAGGACGTCACCGTCTATTTCTCCATGGAGGAGTGGGAGTATTTAGAAGAACACAAAGATCTGTACAAGGACGTCATGATGGAGGTTCCCCAGCCCCTCACATCACCAGGTAATAGACAGGACTAAATACACACGGCCTATAATTATCTGTATGTAAGGAATTAATTCAGTCCCTGTATGTGTCTCCTCCAGTTCTATCCAGTAAGAGGACAACACCAGAGAGATGTCCCCATCCTCTTCTCCCACAGGACTTTAACCAAGAAGATCCCGATGTTCCTCAGGATGTGTCTCCTCCAGTTCTATCCAGTAAGAGATATCTACTCATGTACTTTCTGCACTAATTTTGTGTTTACATTTTTAGGCTTTCTGCTCTGTTTTTTTTCAGCTGTATTTTCTTTGCTTCTGCTTTTTCTGCTGTTTGATTCTAGTCCCTTCTCTATGTTGTTATGAAGGCAACTCAAAGACCTGCAGAGGGTTTGTGAATACCCTGTTTCCCTGAAAATACGACCTGCACCGAAAATCAGACCTAGCATGAAGTTGCAGGATTTGTGGAGAATACTTGAAAAATAAGCGCTACTCCAAAAATAAGCCCTAGTTACAGTCAGGGCCAGCTTTGGGAGCAATTTTTCAGGAACTCCACTGTCTTAGGAACCCCATCAGTGTTATTCTGAGACCTCTGATGACTTCAAACTCATGTGGCATGATGTAACGAGAGGTCTCCTAATTGCAGGAGTCTAAAGAACTGAAAAGAAGACAGGCTGGCATGCAGGACTGGCATTAGGGGAAAGGGAGAACAAAGTGGGCAATTTCACAGGGCTCTCATTCTCCTAGAGGCCCCAGTGTTTATATGCCGATTATAGGACTGCTTAAAAACCTTTTCGACATCACGTCATGTGACCAAAGGTCTTAATTGCAGGAGTCTAAAGGTGAAGAGGAGACAGGCTGGTGTGTGTGTGTTCATGCCAATCTTAATCAGCTTTGCCAAAATGAGCAAAGTTCGGCCAGAACAAGGATGTGATGCCACGGTTTCTCTAATTCATACCAAACTGTGACATTCCCTATGCCAAAAATCTCACTCCAGTCCCTGACATAATTTACCAGTGTACATCGTCACAATCGTTGTCCCGGACAACCCCGTTATATATCTGGCATCTGTCTGTAACTGTTTTATTTTCGAAAAAAAAAATCTCTTTGAAAATGTCTATGTTGTGGATCACTCTTGCAAGGAGATTTTTGCAGGTTTGCCAACTGTCATGGCGGCGTCAGGATCTATGAAAATTATAGATTCTTTTACATTGCATGTTAACTTCTCTGATGTTTGTGAGCAGCACAGGGAGACGCAGGCGTCGAACCACAAGACTTAGGCAGGCTAACGAGCTATTCTCTGCGGGGCTGCTTGTTAATGTCTTTGATCACATGCTGTAGAGTAGAAAGTATCATTTTCTCCCCTCCTGTATATGCTGGCTGGACTATTTAATTAATGCCAGCTATAGCTTACCTATACTGGTCTGGTAAGGTGTTGTGATCCAGACTTACGGGTGGTTGTTGTGCATTATTACTGTGAGCTGTTGTGGTGTTAACCCTTGTTGTCTTTATTGCTGCTTTCCTGCTGTTTCTTTTTTCCTTAGTCTTTCACTGTTTATTTCTGTGAGTTTGCAATGTGTTTCATCTGTCCTAATCTGTGTTTCCCGTCTGTCTTATTCTGTGTTTCCATCATATTCCTGCCCCTTCCTTCCCCGGGGGATTACAGATTAGATCTCATCAGCAGAATAGTAAGGCACGAGACTCCAGCATCTCCATCTTCAGTGGTAATCCAGAGGTTAGGAATACCTTAGGGTCCCCTAGCATGAGAGACAGTATTGAAGCCCCCTGTCCCTCATTATCCTGCAGTCTCATTGTGACAATCAATCACAATATTTACTGTGCACATTCCAGAGAACTGGTGCTAGGAATGGGAGATCTGAATTAACGAAGAAGTAACAGATGACAAAATGATGTTATGGTTTAAAAAAATAAATGAACTTTCAAGATAATACATTAAAAAATAATAACATTGTATTTATTTTTAGCAGATGACTGTATTGGGAGTTCAGATGGATCTCTAATATCTTCAGAATTTATAACAGATGATGACTGTATCACACATGATACATATGAAGAGCATGATGTTGTCCCCAATATACCTCCAGTCCTTCTTCGGAAAGCTCTATCATCTGATCTTTTCAAACAAGACCAATATTCCAATCATCAAAAAACTCTCACTGGGAAGAAGCCATTTTCATGTTCAGAGTGTGGAAAATGTTTTAGTGAGAAATCAGTCCTTGTTAGGCATCAGAAAATTCACACAGGGGAGAAGCCATTTTCATGTTCAGAGTGTGGGAAATGTTTTATTTGGAAATCAAAACTTGTTATGCATCAGAAAATTCACACAGGGGAGAAGCCATTTTCATGTTTAGAGTGTGGAAAATGTTTTAGTGAGAAATCAGTCCTTGTTAGGCATCAGAAAATTCACACAGGGGAGAAGCCATTTTCATGTTCAGAGTGTGGGAAATGTTTTATTCGGAAATCAGAACTTGTTGGGCATCAGAAAATTCACACAGGGGAGAAGCCATTTTCATGTTCAGAGTGTGGGAAATGTTTTATTTGGAAATCAAAACTTGTTATGCATCAGAAAATTCACACAGGGGAGAAGCCATTTTCATGTTCAGAGTGTGGGAAATGTTTTATTCAGAAATCACAGCTTGTTTCGCATCAGAAAATTCACACAGGGGAGAAGCCATTTTCATGTTCATAGTGTGGGAAATGTTTTATTCGGAAATGAGAGCTTGTTTGGCATCAAAGATTTCACACTGGGGACAAGCCATTTTCATGTTCAGAATGTGGAAAATTGTTTTATTCAGAAATCACACCTTGTTTTGTGTTGTAGGGCTAGCGCCGATATTAATTATTATTGCCAATAAGCAGTCTTGCTAATAATGTAATATGAGCTGATACACCTGATATTAATTATAATTATCAGATTTGACTAACAATAATTAATATATGACTTAACATAAAAACGCACTTAATGTTATCTATTCTTTTGCTATATAACATTATATATACCCTCAGCGACTAACTGAGATGAAACCGTGTACTAATAAACAATATTTATTAAACACACTCAAAAGTCTACAGTATATCTATATTGCTACTCAGTACCGCCACAAAAAGCACAATATCAAATAACACAAACCCCACAATATTCTATAAATTCCCACCCACGTCACACATACAGGAATGTCCACCCGAATTCCTATCACTAACTATCCCTATGGAGATAAAGGGGTTAATACCGCAATGCAATCTGGAGGGAAGCAAAGCAAATGTTAATGATACTTAGGGGTACTTCTCACATAGCGAGATCAATAGCGAGATCGCTGCTGAGTCATGTTTTTTGTGACGCACCAGTGACCTCATTAGCGATCTCGCTGTGTATGACACTGAGCAGCGATCTGGCCCCTGCTGTGAGATCGCTGCTCGTTGCACACAGTGCTGGTTCATTGTTTGGACGTTTCTCTCCCGCTGTGAAGCACACATCGCTGTGTTTGACAGCGAGAGAGCAACGATCTGAATGTGCAGGGAGTAGGGAGCTGGCGTCTGGCAGCCGCCGGTAAGCTGTAACCAAGGTAAATATCGGATAACTAAGGGAAGCCCTTTCCTTGGTTACCCGATATTTACCTTGGTTACTAGCGTCCGCCGCTCTCACGCTGTCAGTGCCGGCTCCCTGCACACGTAGCCGGAGTACACATCGGATAAATAAGCAAAGCGGTTTGCTTATTAACCCGATGTGTACTCTGGCTAGGAGTGCAGGGAGCCAGCGCTAAGCGGTGTGCGCTGGTAACCAAGGTAAATATCGGGTAACCAAGCGCTTGGTTACCCAATATTTACCTTAGTTACCAAGCGCAGCATCGCTTCAACGCGTCGCTGCTGGCTGGGGGCTGGTCACTGGTCGCTGGTGAGATCTGCCTGATTGATAGCTCACCAGCGACCATGTAGCGACGCACCAGCGATCCTGACCAGGTCAGATCGCTGGTGGAATCGCTGGAGCAACGCTAAAGTGTGATGGTACCCTTAGTCCCCAGGACTGGCATCAGCTGCTCCTGATGATGGGACAACTGCAGAATAGGTAGCAAGAGAGAGATATAGAGAGAGGGAAAGAAAGAGTGAGAGATATATGTATCTAGGGAGAGAGATTAGAGCAGCAGGGGTAGGAGAGAAAGAGGAGTGTAATGGAGTGCCCAGTGTCAGGCAGCTGCCACCAAAGGAAATAGGGTGATGGGATGCATTAGAAGAGGTCTGGGGGCATGAGATGAAAACATCATTCTCCCTCTGTACAAATCACTCGTCAGACCACACTTGAAGTATTGTGTACAATTTTGGGCGCCGGTGCTCAAGAAAGACATTACTGAACTTGAAAGGGTTCAGAGGCGGGCAACTAAAATAATAAGTGGAGTGGGTGCATTACAATACCCAGAAAGGTTTTCAAAATTAGGTCTATTTATTCTAGAAAAGAGAAGACTTAGGGGAGACCTAATAAATATGTACAAGTATATCAGAGGGCAATATAGAGATCTCTCCCATGATCTGTTTGTACCAAGGACTGTGACAAGAACAAGGGGGCATTCTGTTCGATTGGAGGAAAGAAATTTTCTACATTAGCATAGAAGAGGATTCTTCACTATAAGAGCAGTGAGGCTCTGGAACGCTCTTCCTGGGGAAGTGGTGATGGCCAACTCACTGAATGAATTTAAGAGAGGAATGGATGCTTTTTTTGAAAGCAACAGTATAGAAGGTTATAAATAATATTACAGGTATAGTTGACCTAGATTAGTAGTCGGGAAAGAATATTTTTCCCTATGAGGAAAATTGGCTCCTACCTTCCCCTGGTACAACACTGCAGAACAGCTGCACTAAAAATAGGCTGAACTAGATGGACATAATGTCTTTCTTCCGCCTTACAAACTATGTTACTATGTAATGCAGACAGAGAGGGTCGAGCAGAGACTCAGAGAGAGAGCAGTCTTATAGTAGAGAGAAAATAAATAGTTCCCCCGATGTGTCCCTGCCAAATATTTAAACCTGACAGGCCCATCCCTGTGTAATAATTACAGTCAGAATATCTGCACCTGTTTGAAGATGGTATCTGATGGTCACTATGAAGTGTCTGAAGTTTTGGTACCTCTGTTAATTAAATGATGCAGGCATCATTATACATATATATATACACATACATACACACATACTGATATTATTGGGTGACACTTCCCTCTACAATCCCTCTGTTGTCGGTATTGGTGACTCGACAAAGTATCATATGAGGGAAGTGTAGGAATATATTTGTCTACTCAACTTTATCATTGATAACCGTCAGGGTGGAATGAAGTAAAATATTGCACTTAGGTATATAGATATCACCCATCGCATCTCTTTCCTGCCGTTCAACAGCATCTACAGTCTCTATCCATAGAATACACAATCTTTGGGGGCCGTGGCCTGGCCATGGAGTAGAGCAGACGTGGGACAGCTCCCGCGCTGAAGCCGGCCCCAGGACCATTCTAATTTTCAGCATACAGCCAGAAAACCCCCCAATGTCGGCCAGACGGAGGGGGAACAAACGTGGAACGGTTCCAGACCTATCGACACCCTCTACCACCGGAATTACACGTTTTCTAAGGAGCTCGTCGGGCCCAGGACATCAGCAGACTCACCTTAAGATGGCGGCGATGGCCTCTCATGCAGCTCTCCCAGCGTGGCAGGACACAGCAGGAACAGAGCTGGACACCAGGGCTCATAACACTGAACACACAGAGGTGGTGCCAGAAATCGGCACAGAGCAGGAGCAGAAGCTGAGCAAAGAGAAAACGCTCCAGACTGGACCCCATGCTGATATCTCAGGCAAGAGGGCAGCGGGGATGCAGGAGGAGATGGAGCCACATGGCCTGACACAGCAGGAGGTAGGGAGACTGCAACAACAATCCAGCAAGGGGGGGGGGGGAGACACAGGCAGCAGACCTCCGGGATCAGGAGCAATAGGGGTTAATACAGCCAGTCTGCCACAGGTAGCTCCCCTGCACATATCCTTGGGCCTGCAGAGAAGCACAGGATGGCTGGTATCAGGAGCTGTGGCCATTCCACACAGCTCAGTTGATGAGAGACACTGTTGCCCTCCTGAAGTTAATACACACAATAATATACAGCAGAGGAATAATGAGGAATACCCTCCAGCCCCTGATATTGATATTGATATGGATACCACCTCGGCAAGCAAACAATATAGCACACACAATGTCTCTGCCATCCTCCCCCGAAAGAGGACTGCTCCCTCCTATACTCAGGACCCCTGCCTCCAGTTTAACAGGAGAGGTGTCACAAGGTGGCTCACAACAAGAAGATTGTGTATGGGATGATTTAAAGGCACGGATACGGACCATCCCTACCAGGGAGGAGATGGAGAATTATATTACAAGAATGGAGGCCACTTACAAGGCAGAATCATCTGCGATAAGAGGAAAAATGCAACAACTGACAGAAAGAATAGAGAAATCCGAATACCGCACAGAAACGGTTTCACAACTAATTGCCACACAGGATCAAGCTCTAACTGAACAGGCCTCCCAAATTGAACATCTGACGGATTTACTTGACGATTTAGAAAATAGAGGAAGGAGTAACAATATCAGAATTAGGGGAATCCCTGAATCTGTGGGTCCACAGGAACTCGACAGAACATTGCGCCATTTGTTTAATTCGATACTAGGCCTCCCTCCAGATGCTAAATTGGAATTGGACAGAGCTCACACAGCATTGGGCCCAAGGCCACTACAAGGTGCTAACCCACGAGATGTCATATGCAAAGTTCACAAATACAAGAAAAAAGAGGATATCCTAATTAAAGCACGCCAGATGGGGCAAATTATACTCAGAGACACTCCTATTCTGCTTCTACAAGACCTTTCTCGTCATACTCTACAAAAAAAAGGAGAGTACTAAAACCTCTTCTTGATATTTTGAAGCAAGAAAACCTTCTTTACTCATGGGGATTCCCCTTCAGACTACAGGTACGCCAGGCAGGCTCCCTGCGATTGCTCCGCACCCTACACGACCTCCCAGAATTCTGCTCGGCCCTACGAATTCCAATGGTTCACATTTCTCCAGCAGACTGGCCCTGTGTACATAGAAGAGCTGAAAATTCATCTGACCTGATACCTCCGTTCCCGCAACAAGCCCGTGACCAGAGGAGCAGAGATGCCCCCCGCAGGGGTGGAATCAGAAGGTCTAATACTTCATCTACACCACAGAGTTGAAATGAAATGTACTATTTGAAAACCCGTTGAATCTTTTTTGAGGAACTTCCCCTACAATAAGACCCGAAGAAGGACTCTTGGAACAATCTTCATATCGCCTACATTGAGCGACTGACCACCAATATGAAGGCAGTATTTCCAGGAACCATACACGTTCTATTGGTTTTTGTAATCTGTTATCATACATATATATAGGCATTATTCTTGCAGGATATTTGGTTATTGGTTTATGCTTAGGATTTTGATTAGATTTTTGGCTGTTAATGTCTTTACACGACCCGACAAGAGTCTACCATGTTCAGCATTTGGTCTTGGGGCCGGTCAGGCAGGGAATAGGTTCCTAGTGGAAAGACCGTCCCCCCTTTGTGTCTCTGCTCGCTGCAGGCAGTAGTAGATATTAGTGATCCCCTTCGTTACATATATATTTTAACACCTTATATATATTTTACATCTCCACACCTTTAACATCCTTTCCTTCCCCTCCCATCGGCTCACTTATTGAGTGCCGTACTTAGATACACATCTGTAGATCTACCAATACGTCACTCTTTTTCCCCTCCCCTTGTTTCTCTTTCCTTTCTATTCCCCTCCTCCCTCTCTATTCTTTCTTTCTTCTTCTCTCTCTTCCCCTTTTCTGCTTGTCCTAACCTATTTATCTGAACCTAACCCACTAGATCTTTCCCCCTACTCGTTTCCTAGTGTTTTTCCCGCACCCTCCCTATTGTCTGTTTCCCCCCCTCCGACCTCTGAAGTCCCTAGAGCAACATGACTACACTTAATTGTTGCTCGATTAACTTTCGAGGCTTTAACACCCCTCAAAAGCGTTCACAGGTCTTGTACTCTATGCATAAGAAAAAAGTTCATGTCCTTATGGTCCAGGAAACACACTTTAAGAAGGATCATGTACCCACATTTCGGGACAGATTTTTTCCGGTGTGGTTCCATAGCACTAACCCGGAATCTAGATCCAAAGGGGTCTCGATTGCACTCCATAAACAACTGGTACATACTATAGTTGACTCAAGCATTGATGAACAGGGTCGATATGTTTTCCTTAAGCTAAAAATAGAAAACTCGCTTTTCACATTGGCAAATTGGTACCTTCCCAACACTAATCAAATTTCTTATTGCAGAACCCTTTTGGCACTACTCTCTGACTTCGCAGAGGGGACGCTGGTAATTGGAGGTGACTTTAATTTTACAATGAACTCGGCCTTGGACTCATCATCTGGACGAAACACCACTCGCATCAGAGAATTACATACCTTAAATCGGACCCTTCACGCCCTCCGGCTGATCGATGTGTAGAGAATTTTGAACCCTCAAGGTAGAGACTATACATACTATTCCCCACCTCACAATACATACAGTAGGATAGATTTTTTTCTTGGTAAGCCATGGGGCCCTGGATTGGAACCCAAGTGCTGAAATAGGGGAAATCCTCTGGTCCGACCATGCCCCAGTTTATTTATCCCTACAGGTTCCATCCTTTCCCCAAAGCTCGTGGACCTGACGGCTAAACAACAACCTACTTAAGGATAATCTTTGCCTAGAGGAGTTGAAAGCCTCAATTGACTCCTTTACGCAGATACACAGTTCTGACACGACTTCTCTGCCTACCCAATGGGAAGCACTGAAGTGTGTCCTATGTGGTGTACTGATCAAACATGGCTCCAGGATCAAAAAATATAAGGCGAAAGAGGTGGGGGAGTTGTTAACACAGATCCACGAGCTTGAAAATCTGCACAAATTAACACGTACCTCCATGGTTCTGGCCAAATTAGTCCTTAAACGGACAACTCTTAGAGACCTGCTAGATCAGAAATATTCCCGGCATAGAGAGAGACTCCAAGGCTATTTTTACACATCTTCTAACAAATGCGGTCGCCCCCTGGCGCGACTACTACACCCACGGTCCAGCACTTCTTACATCCCATGTATTACTGCTGGAGGCAACAAAAAATCCCACGACCCGACAGAAATATTGGAAGTTTTTCGGTCGTATTATGAAGACCTCTATAACATCAAAGGGCAGTACTCGGACTTACAACACGAGATTTTAGCAGGGAAAATTGAGAGATATATTCAGGAGACGGCCTTACCCCCCTTAGATCCTCTCGTTGCCGAGGCCTTAGAGGGAGATATACTAGAATCAGAAATTTGTAATGCAATACAAAATACCCCTTTTGGGAAGTCCCCAGGCCCAGATGGGTTTACCCCGGCCTTTTATAAAATATTCAAAGACCAATTGGCCCCAATCATGACCAAAACGTTTAATTCAATCGATGAAGAGACACGGCTAGCACCACAATCTTTAGAGGCTCATATTAGTGTGATCCCTAAGCCGGGGAAAGATCCATCACTAGCCCCGAATTACAGACCTATATCTTTATTGAACATAGATCTTAAGCTTTATTCCAAGATATTAGCTGACAGACTGGCCCCTTTTTTGCCCTCTGTTATCAACTCGGACCAGGTAAGTTTTGTTAAAGGCCGTGAGGCAAGAGATAACACAATCAAAACTTTATCCCTCATTGCCAGGGCTAAGAAAGGATTCATCCCAATGGGCCTTCTGAGCATCGACGCTGAGAAGGCCTTCGATAGGGTTCATTGGGGCTTTCTAAAGGCAGCTTTGAAGCAATTAGGTTTGGGACCCCGGTTCTTACAGAAGATTAACGCGCTGTATGATAACCCATCAGCCAGAGTAAGGCTTAACGGAACACTATCCTCTCCCATCGCGGTGAGAATTGGGACCAGACAAGGTTGCCCCTTATCCCCTCTCTTATACGTAGTGGTCATGGAACACTTAGCCAACGCACTGAGAGGTAATGCAGACATTAAAGGGCTCCAAGTTGGTGAAAAACACCATAAAATTGCATTATACGCTGACGATATGCTACTATATATTTCCAAACCCCGTATTTCGTGCCCAGCCATAATGAAAGAGTTTGAAAGATTCAGCCTCCTTAGTAACTTCAAGGTTAATCTTACAAAATCCAAAGCATTAAATATCTCCCTGCCACAAGATGACGTTATAAGGGCAATGACCAACTTCCCATTTAAATGGCGATCTTCAGCCATTAAATACTTGGGCATCAATATACCGGCGGATGTCTCCAAGCTCTACACGCTCAACTACCTACCACTGCTGGAGAGTACAATCAAAAACTTCAAGTCTTATGGGGGGCTAAAAATATCATGGATGGGCAGGATGAATGTTACAAAAATGGACATCCTGCCATGTTTCCTATATTATTTTCAGACTATCCCCATTTCCCCTCCTACCAGTTTCTTCCGTGATCTTCAATCTGCCACCATTCGATTTGTGTGGGGTAGGCTGAAGCCTAGGATTAACCTCCGCACCCTGACCCTTTCTAAGGCATGTGGTGAAGCTGGTCTCCCCAATTTTAGGGGTTACATGCATGCTGCAGCCCTATCCCGCCTAGTGGACTGGCATTTTAACAAGGACTCTAAGCAGTGGATACAGGTGGAGCAGGAGGGATTGGAGATACCACTTAGACACCTCCCTTGGCTGTCCATCACCGACCTTCCGGAAGTGGGGCCATACTCAGACTTCACCAAAGATACTCTTAAGGGTACTTTACACACTGCGACATCGCTAGCGATCTTATTAGCGATGTGAAATTCTAGATCGCAAGTGCGATCTTTCTGGATCGCACATGCGTTAAATGACCTATGTGCGATCCCGAAAGAGCGCACTTGCGATCTAGAATTTCACATCGCTAATGAGATCGCTAGCGATGTTGCAGTGTGTAAAGTACCCTTTAGGGTTTGGCACACAATATCCAATAAGATATCTCCTTCACAACACATCGGTCCCCTTACACCTTTATTCTCCACACCATCGTTCCGCCCAGGATATAAACAAAGAGGCTTTTTCGGCTGGAGGGCAGAGGAGGACATCCGATTGTGGAACATTCTGATCGATGGTAAGTTACCTACCTTTCAATTACTCCAAGCTCAGCACCCGGGCAGGGAAGTGAAATGGTTGGAGTTTTTCCAGCTGCAGGCCCTTATCTCCGCGCTGGGGTCCAATGGCCGAGTTCGAGACACCTGTAATGCCTTTGAAGAATTGTTTGTGAGAGAGAACCAGCCTGAACACCTGGTTTCCCAACTGTACAGCATTATTAATGGAGTTGGGACCTCGAGCAAACGAGGCTACCAGTTGGCTTGGGAAAGTGAGTTGAAACAACATATCTCATCGGCTGAATGGGAAAAATGCTTTTTATTTACACTTAAATTGTCAGCTACATGCTCCAAACAGGAGAAAAATTTTAAAATTTTAACGAGATGGTGCCAATTTTCATCTAAGCTTCATTCAATATTCCCTTCGGTGTCGGCGTTGTGTTGGAGATGTGAACGGGAGGTTGGTACAATGACGCACATTTGGTGTGAGTGTGACAGAATACAGCAGTTCTGGCAGAAAGTGCTCACGAATTACCAGCTCATGACTGGGAAAACAGTAGAGAACTGTCCCAAAATAACTCTCCTCTCCGTCCTGCCTCACTCAATTACATACCACAAGCGAGACATTCTACGTTTCTGCCTGGCGGCGGCGCGCTCCATCATTCCCAGATACTGGAAAACTCCCACAACTCTTCCTATTTCTGAGTGGTACATGGAGATGGCAACTATTTGTAGGATGGAGGAGCTCACCGCCGACACTAGAGACAAATTTTATAAGACCTGGAACGAATGGATAATGTTTAGGGATTCACCAGACTTTCACAAACTGTTTTAATAAAGTAGATCTCAGAGGTATCTTCTTCCCACCCCCCCTCCCTCCTCCCTCCTTCCTACTTTCTTCTTACTACCTATTCTATGCCTTATCTTTCTCTTATACCCTTACACACTTTATGCTCTTGATACTTACTTCTAATCACATAAATACCGATAATACGGAATATCATAATCTTGATGAGTTCTAATTGCAAGTTTAATCAAGAGGTAGAGAAACTGGATAACAGCGTCTGCTTGTTTTCATTGAGACAGAATAGTAGAGGGGGGGGGGGACACCGGTACCCTCTCTGCATTCGGACATCGCTGGCAACAGCTGTGTGTGGAGACACGGGGCTCAGAGGGTGCTCTTGTTCGCTGAACCAACCGCCTTTAGAAAGACAGCGTGGCTCAGGGCTCATCCCAACTGAACGCCGGCCTCCTTAACCGTGGGCGTAACCCTACTCAGACAACACAGGGTGAGGGAATCACAATATTAGACTTTATTGGATCCCCAAACAATTAACGGCACATAACCAGCAAAACACACAAATGTAACAGGCAACAGAGTCTCACCCTTCCGCTGGCTCACCAGGGATTTAGAATGTCCATGCCTCAGAGGTTCCAGGGCTATTTACTCCAATCCAGCAGCACCCCGCTTTTGGCGGGCACCCACCGAGAAAGGAATAATGCCAGATTTAGGAAGCTGTCTGAGGTCTGCAAAGTCTGTAACAGGTGACTGAACTGTCCCAACCTGAGTGTCCTCCTTAGGTAGTCCTGGTATGATGTTATAATCCTGGCAGCCGGAGTCGAAATCCCTAGGCTGTGGATATGGTCTCCAACCGGAACCGGAGTCCCTAGATTGAAGCCATAAGATATCCTGATCCTCTAGTCAGCTCCTTAGAGCTTAGACTGGATCCATCAGCATCCATCAACAACCACCTGGTGGCTTAAAGAAATCCCTTTTATAGCCACAGCCTTCCACTTGAATACACTGCGTCCTCATCGATTGGTTGGACAAGATCGCCTCTCCCATTGGATGAATCTCATGGACAATGTTCATCCAAATGATGTCTACAGAAAGAATGAGGGTATACATGTAGTCTGGAAGTCACCGACTAGACAATGGCTACTAAAGGTAATTACATTAGCAATGCACAACTACATTACAATGATTACTGGAAAAGTCTGGAGAAACAATACGTCTGGCTTTCAGTGGCCAACACAATTACATGAGTCCACAAGAGTCTTGTAAAAACAATGAGGGACTTATCCCCCGTCTATAAACAATCTATCATCCTGTCTGGCTGAATTTTAAGAAACTTTAACCCATGAGAGTCCATGTCGTCACACTGTGACCGTTAGGTCAACCTAACATTATCTGGCGCCCGAAAAGCAGGGACCCGTGTTAATCCCAGGACGCAGTGAACTGTCTTGCCAACCCGAGGAGGAGGTGACCAGACGTGGGGACCAGAAACACCTGGCCAGGTAAGCGTTGAACCTTATTCTTCTCTTTATGCTCCCTATCTCTGTTCAATTCCCTCCTCAATGCGCAAGAGGTACACTGTGAGCAGATACTGGGTTATTGGCGGATTTCTACTGAACTCTGAGAGAGCCTTGCCAGCAGATGTTTTCTGTGCCTTGTTTGTTTGTTTCTCTGTGTTTCTCTGCCTCTCCATGTGTCGCGTGCTGTTGTCTTTGTTGGTCACTATAGATTCCATACATCAGTGAGTGTTGAAAGGGAATAGTGTACCTGCTCTGTCCAATGGATGTGATATTCACTGCCCTAGTGTTAGTGGGAATAGCCCTGTTTGCCATTGCCATCGGATATAGAGTGTACCTTTGGTACAAGAACGGTAACCCAGCGCCATTCAACAAACTCAGCCCCCTCTGAACAGTTAGGACACCACCTTTCAGTAGGAATACAGATTAAGAGTCAGTCTCTGGGTACTTCCAGGAAAGGTGGTTCTAGACCTCACCTTAGGTAGGAATACAAAAGGAGTTAGTCTCTGAGTACTTCCAGGATAGGTAGGTTTAGTCCAAAGGACGTTCAAGGGTCTAAAAGCTGAAGAAGATAGACGAAGAATGGGGCAAGGAATATCAAAAGACAGAAGAGCTGGATGCACCCTGCAACATCTCATTACGTGTTATCATGGCAAAAGAACAGCCAGTCAGTCCAAGGAAGTTTTTAAGACATTTGGATTGAAGGGGAAGGATCAATTGGACCCCAACAAATGGGACACAATAAGAGCTACTAGAGCAGGAGTGATAGCAGATAAATCATGGACTAAACTGGTCAGAACTCTTTCTGACATGGCAAAAACAGCCCACGATCAAGGTTGGATATACCATGAAGAATCAGACACATGGGAAGAAGCTGGGAAGAAGGATAATAAGGATCAGCAGCCTCCTCCGTACCTGTCAGCTACTCCTGGAACAACTCCAAAAATAGCAGGATCCCCGGAATGGACCTGCACAAACTGTGGCCAACAAAATCCGGACTGGAGTGAAATATGCCTAGCCTGTGGAGCCCCACAGCACAAGCTACAAGCCACAGCACCAGTGCCTCTTTATCCTGTAGTGGAAAGAAGAGTCCTGATAAGACCACCTGTTAATCCACAAAACCCAGATGCTCCCAGAGATGCAGTTCCTCGTACGTATGATGACTACGTACTCTGGACTCCAGCCGAGCAGATGGCTTTCCTGCAAAATGCTCCAGACCCGACTAGAAACCCAGTCAGTTTTTCACGTTACCTGAACCAAATACAGGTCTCCTACAGAAGCACTTGGTTGGACATGGAAGGTTTGTGTAGAGTTAAAATGTCTCCCGAACTGTATGCCAAACTCACTACCCACCTGACAGGACATGTTCCGGACGATACCCGTAATGTGGAATCGGGCCAAGACTTCATGATAAGACTCAATCTCTTCTGCGCCCAGGAGCAAAGAACTAAGGGCACAATGGGACCAGTGCATCAAGGTCCGGTGGAGAATGTCAGCTCATTTTACTACAGATTGATGCAGTCATTCGCAGATGAAGGGCTGGACATACAAGCAGCCGCAATACGTCGCCTGATGGTAAGATCCTTCATGGATGGAATACATGCACCTCTGGCAGAAAGATTGAAAGCGTGCTGCCCAGAATGGAGAAACATGGAAGACATAGATTTTCTAGTCAGCAAAGCAAGTGGCTTGGAAACCGATGCAAAGGATAAAAGGAGCAACAAGAAAGTTGTCATAGCAGCAGTGGACGGCCAGCCAGTACAAGAAGGAAGGCACCGACCTGCTACTATTGTGGAATCAGAGGACATGTGATCAGAGACTGTAGAAAGAAGAAGAGGGACACTCAAAACCAACCCGAGAATCTGGAGGAGAAGACTGCCTGACTTGCGGCAGCACGGGATAGGGATGCCAGAGGTCCATTTATACAGGTCCCCCTTCACATTGGCAACAAGGAAATAAGAGCTTTGGTGGACTCAGGAGCCTCACGCTCCGTACTCCCCAGGAACCTAGTGCCTGAAGGATCCATCTCATCTGAAGCTATTGTAGTATACGGATTTGATGGACAAGCCCAGATAATCCCAATAATACATCCACTGAAGGTGAAACTGGGACCACACATGTAAAGCTGGGGTCACACTAAACGACAGCGACAACGACGTCACTGTTACGTCACCATTTTCTGTGACATAGCAGCGACCTTGTAAGTCGCTGTTATGATCGCTGCTTAGCTGTCAAACACAGCAGCCGAAGCAGCGATCATAACGACACGCGTCGCTGTGCTGCAACATGTGCAGAGAGCAGGGAGCCGCGCACACTGAGCGCTGGCTCCCTGCTCTCCTAGCTACAGTACACATCGGGTAAATTACACGATGTGTACTGCAGCTACATGTGCAGAGAACAGGGAGCCACGCACACTGCTTAGCGCTGGCTCCTTGCTCTCCTAGCTACAGTACACATCGGGTTAATTACACGATGTGTACTGCAGCTACATGTGCAGAGAGCAGGAGCCGGCGCTGGCAGCGTGAGAGCGGCGGAGGCTGGTAACGAAGGTAAATATCAGGTAACCACCTTGGTTACCCGATGTTTACCTTGGTTACAGCTTACCGCAGCTGCCAGATGCCGGCTCCTGCTCCCTGCTCGCTTCATTTCGTCGCTCTCTCGCTGTCACACACAGCGATCTGTGCGTCACAGCGGGAGAGCGACAACCAAAAAATGAAGCTGGACATTCAGCAACGAGTGGCGACCTCACAGCAGGGGTCAGCTCGTTGCTGGATGTCACACACAGCGACAGCGACGGGACGTCGTTGCAACGTCACAGAAAATGGTGACGTAGCAGCGACGTCGTTGTCGCTGTGTGTGACACCACCTTTAGTGTCTAAATTCTTAGTGTCCCCCCTGGGTGGAGATGCCCTAGTGGGAGCAGATCTACTATCAAGACTGCAAGCTCAGATTGTCTACAATGAAGATGGATCTGCTATCCTGCAAATTCCAGAAGATATCCCAGAAGAAGTCCTGTGCACCCTCCAGATGATTGAAGATCAACCAAAATCTGATGTTACACATGAAGTAAACACGGATCCAATACTTTTACAAGTTCCTGAAAAAGTCTGGTCCACATCAAAAACTGACCTTAGCACACTTCCCGTGCCCCCCGTAAAAGTTTCAGTCAAGCTTGGAATTACACCACCGCAGCTGAGACAATATCCTCTCAATGCTCAACAGGAAGCTGCCCTGGATTACCAAATAAAAAAACTGTTGAAGTCGGGAGCCCTCAGAATTACTAAGTCTCCTTACAACACTCCGCTGTTTCCTGTTAAGAAGACACAAGTAAACAAAGGTGACCCAGTGACGTACCGGATGGTACACGATCTGAGGGCAGTGAACTCAATACTGGAGCCCCTCACCCCTGTTGTACCAAATCCACATACACTGCTCACACAGGTGCCGGCTACATCCACCCATTGCACAGTCATAGACCTTGCTAATGCTTTTTTCTCAGTATCACTGCACCCAGCATGCCAAGATTTCTTTGCATTCACGCACAAGCAAAATCAATATACATGGACACGCCTGCCCCAAGGTATGCAGCATTCCCCTACGCTATACACTCAAGCTATGAGCAGTGTTCTTGAAAGCTGGGAGCCCCTTGAACACTGTGTCCTTCTTCAGTACATGGATGATTTACTACTGTGCTGCCCCAGTGAAGAAAAATGGAAAACGGCTTCAATAAGTCTTCTTACCTTTCTGGCAGAAGTAGGCTGCAAGGCAAGCAGTGATAAATTACCATTCTGCAAAACAAGGGTCACTTTCCTGGGTCATTGCCTTTCTGCGGGACTAAAACACCTCAGCCCGGACAGACAAGAAGTTATCAGGAACGCAAGCATTCCTAGGAATCTCAAGCAGCTCAGAGGATTTTTAGGACTAATATTCTGCAGACAGTGGATTCCTAATGCATCGCTACTCATGCAACCGCTTTCAAAAGCTCAAGGAACTAGTGATTGATGCACCTGCTCTGGCACTACCAAACTATGATCTCACCTTTAATCTGTTCGTAGCAGAGCTTCAAGGATTTGCCGTAGGAGTACTCACCCAGAAGACGGACAAACATCACATAATCAGGTACTACTCCTCTCAACTTGACAACGTCACCAAAGCAGCACCAACCTGTGTCCGTGCTGTTACAGCAGTTTCAAACATACTGCAGAAAGCATCTGAAATCTCACTCGATTTCCCGACTACCATCCTTACCAGCCATTACATCTATGCTGTTCTCAATCAAGTGCAGCTGAAACACCTCTCCATGGCAAAACAAGTCAGACTTCAGTGCACGCTGTTGCTACCCCCAAACATCTCATTTGCTCGCGTTACAAGTCTAAACCTTGCTGATCTTCACAAGTTTAGAAGGGGGGACAGAAGAGAGGACAGAAGAGAGTGACAAACGTACCAGCGCACCATTTGATCATGATTGTCAGGAACTCATTGAACATGAGGCAAAGCCCCTGCACAATATTCAGGCAACACCGCTTACAAATCCAGACTTTGAACTTTTTGTGGATGGTAGCAGATACGCTGATGAAGCAGGCAAGTTCCACACCGGATTTGCAGTAGTGACTCTATATGCAGTCTTAGCCAAACAACCGCTACCTCCACGTATATCTGCTCAAGAAGCAGAACTTCTTGCTCTCATCTGGGCAATTGAGTTTCTGGAAGAACGAACAGCGAACATCTACACGGACTCAGCCTATGCATACGGCATTGTGCACAATTTTGGCACTATCTGGCAGACTAGAGGATTCCTCACAGCAACAGGAAATCCCATCAGGCATGGAGCCTCAGTGAAGAAACTAATGGAAGTAGCCTTGATACCAAAGCAGCTAGCAATCATAAAGGTTGCTGCCCACACCAAGGCTCAAACACCCAAGGCAAGGGGAAATCGCTTGGCCGATCAAACAGCAAAACAAGCAGCCTTACTCCCTTTGAAGGAGACGAAAACAGTGTCAACGACGGAGGAAGAAATGCAGAACCTCTTTGAGACACAAGAAAACGCCTCTGAGGAAGAAAAGGCCGGATGACGGGCCAAGGGGGCAGAAAAGGTGGAGGGGATTTGGCGCCTAAACGGACTTTCCGTCCTGCCACGCAGTTGGTTCCCTGCCATTTTCCAAGTACTCCACTACCCCACACACAGTAGCACAAACTCAATCATGAACCAGATGCAACCTTATTGGGTAGCCCCCGGCTTCAGACAATACGCCTCCCAGAGAATAAAAGCTGGTCACATCTGTCAACACCATAATCCAGGCCAGCTAACAAAAACCCCGCAAAGACACATGCCAAAGATGTTTGCCCCATTTTAAAGAGTACAAATAGACTATATACAGTTGCCAAAACATGGCATCTACGAGTTTGTACTTGTCTGTGTAGACCTCTTCTCAGGATGGCCAGAGGCCTACCCTGTCAGCTCAGCCACGGCCCGAATTATAGCAAAAAAATTGGCCTGTGAGCTGGTGCCTCGGTTTGGACTCCCTGAAGTCATAGAGTCAGACCGAGGTACTCATTTCACTGGACAAGTTTTCCAGAACACCTGTGCCCTGTTAGGCATTCAGTCAGCCTTACACACGCCTTACCACCCACAGTCATCAGGGAAAGTGGAAAGGTTAAATGGAACGCTAAAGCTCAAATTAGCCAAGGCAGTGGAGGAGACTGGTAGACCATGGACAGAATGTCTCCCCATAGCTCTTTACTCTATAAGGACTAACCCGCAGGGAAAGCACAGGCTCTCACCCTTTGAAATACTCTTTGGTAGTGCACCCAGATTAGGATGCTACTTCCCGCAGGAGTTACACCTGCAATGTGATAGCCTAACGTCTTATGTTGTTTCCCTGCAGAAGAGACTAACTGAAACCCACCAAAGGGTCTACTCTTCTCTACCTGATCCTGATGCCGTTCCAGGAACCCACTCTCTAAAGCCTGGTGACCGGGTCTACCTAAAGAAGCACGTGAGAAAGACCCTTGAGCCACGATTCGAAGGGCCTTTGACTGTCCAGCTGACCACTCCAACCTTCGTCAAACTTGAGGGGAGATCGACATGGGTCCATGCCAGCCACTGCAAGAAGGCCTAATACTGCTGATAAGTATTTCTATGTGTACTCCCTTTTTGGGGCCTTCTACACCACGGCAAAATTCATTTGAGACCCGTCATGAAGTGTTAGCTGAAAAACTTGAAATCACAGACTGCTGGATATGTACACACGCACCTGTGACAGCCTCTTCTATGCCATACTTAGCCTCCCCATTGAAACACTTTGTTTTTTGGGACTGGTATGGCTGTTACAATAGACTATCAGTCAATGACACCAAGTATCAAAAACTGTGGAACACTAGTGTGCCCATACCAATAGTAGGGTGGGTAGATTTCCCCTGGTGGCAAGGCAACCTTTCTACTGGCCTTCCCGGAACCCAGCAATATTTAGCCTTTGAAGGAAGCAGCTGGGTACCCCGTAATTACACAAAAACACCTACTATGCGCAAGATTCCAACAGAAGGATTCAAAATAAGTTTTGGGCGAACCTCTGACAGTACAGATGCATTTAAACCCTTGCTGTTAGAGAGACATTTGCATGACCATGGGTGGGTATACAATTCATTGTTTCCAGAAGGCACAAATGATACTTGTTACTCCCAACCCGGAAATTTATGGTGCAATGATTCTGACCCATATGTGCCTGGCCGAGAAACCTGTGGTGAACCATCCGCAGGGTATTGTAGTCCCCTAGGCCAACTTCCCGGATGGTGTATGCTCAGAAATATATCGGCCTTTATAGATATAGTACATAGACTCATATTACAACATTCTGCCATCTGGGATCTCCCACCGCAAACCTACTGGGTTTGTGGTTACAATGTCTACAAATGGCTACCAGTAGGAGGAGTAAATGGCACCTGCACCTTGGCCCGTTTGACCCCTGCCACCTTCATTATCAATACCACTGATATACCGGCAGGGAAAATGCCTCTCCACCTACTGGTAAAGAGAGCGGCAGACAACAAAGACAGGCCTACTGGCCGACCCCATGTGATTCAAATGACCCATGTCAACAAATTTTTCAGTTCTCTTTTTCTCTATCCCATGATAATGCAGATGTATGATAAGTTGGTGGACAGCACCGACTATCTTGATGATCACATTTTTGAGGTTCTCCAAGCAGTAAATAGTACTATTGCCATACAGAAACAATTAATCATTGTAACCAACCAACATATTTTGGTACTGGATTACCTCACTGCGGCCCAAGGGGGGATATGCCAAATAATAGGCCCCAGCTGTTGTCACTACATAGATACAAAAGGAACCTTATAATCCTAAGCCAGTTTAACTGAGATACAAAAGCTGAGGAAAAAACATGATGAGGAGGTACTCAGAAGCTCAGATGCTTGGTGGAGCAATACCTTTTCAATGTTCAACCCTGCAAACTGGTTTAAGGGAATAGGAGGATGGTTCATGGGGATACTGCAATCAGTATTCCAAGTGTTACTTTGTTTATTAGTTGCTTATGTAGTGTTTAAGTTGCTAATGGCTTTGTTTTCCCGCTGCTTGAGGAAATGCAAATACAATGATTATTCAGCACCCCTATGAAATCACTAATATGCTTTTTTCTTCTCTACTCTTTCCTCTAGAAATCACCTTGGCGTTTTATGATGCGACTCTTGTCGGGAGGCTTGCAGGCAGTTTTCTGGAGGACGGATGTGGACGACACTCCCCGAGCAACCCGCGGCTCGGATAGTATCTAGTGGCTAGCCTGCTTTCACAGCTTCTCGATGGGCCCCCGTCCATCACTCACGCCAAAAGGGGGGATTGTGAGGAAAGAGTTAACTTTTACACTGGTTAGAAAAATCATGGACTTTCATTCTCCTTTGCAAAGAGCGCAACCAGACTTGTTTACGTAAAAGACTATGAGACAGTTTCAAGGACTTGGAATGTTTTGACTTAGAAGAGAGAGAAAAACACCTTGTTATGGGTAACAGATTGTCTTGGGAATAAAAGTCATCATGTTAATTTCTCTTGCTGGGAACATGTAATCCACGCCTATGATGAATGTAGACTAATGAATATGTTGAGGATAAAGAATTGAGTATCCAAAAATACTTAATTCAGCCATTTCATAGACTCAGGTATATAGTTTAGTAAGATGTAAACTAACACACATATCTATGCATGTCTTTGTTCTCTTTTATTCTTTTACTAATACGTTTATATAAGTATATTGCATATTCAGTGTATTTTCCTTAGACTCAGTATATACTAGGATATATATATATATATATATATGTATAGCTTGAAGATGGCCACCATTTCCTGTTCTACACCCAAGACAGATGCACAAAGAAATTCCTGGAACCTGGACTGACCAATCCACGGAGAATATGCAGATCTCTCTACGTCATGAAGCCCTGACCTACGATACTTGATTGGACTAAAACTTTTGTTTACACCCCTTTTACTTCGTGGTCTAATTGTCCGAGAATAAAGATTTTCAGTCTTGCCTCAGCCTTGGTCGTGAGAGGAAGAGTTTTAATTGATTTCCAATTAATTTTTATTCTTTTTCGCCGTGCACAAACGACATTTTAATTTGGAACAACGATCAGATCGGAAAAAGGGATCACTTGTATCCCACATCTTCAACAAATTGGAGGCACTGCTGAGAAACTGTAAGAAAGATTGGCCGAACTTCTATCTCGGATCCGAGGGATCGTTTCCTAGTACCCACAGGCCGCCGAAACAGGAGCTGATCACTCAAAATCGCAGGTAAGTGTCATATATAATGTATATGAGTACTGCCTGCGATTTCGGAGATTTGTGGCGAAAGGTATGATCCCTGAACTGAGGAAGTGGTTGACGCTATTGACCCTTAGCGGGCTTGAATCTTTCGCCGGTAGTCTAAGAACAAAGAGACGGACCCAGACCCCATAGCGTCATAGGGTCCGTGGGTCATACGATCTGATCGTTTGTTTTTTTTATTGCTAATTGTGAACGGTGTTTTTAGCTTCATAGATAGCTTGTAGATTCTACGCTCTGATCTAGTTTTCAAAGAGTTAATTGCCTGTAGTTTTTTCTTCTTCGCTGTGAACAAAGGAAGAAGGGGGATAGTCACGGACTGAGAGCGGGAGTTGTATTACACGCTGTGTCTGCAGTCTCTTAGACAAAGAAAGCAGGGGGGTTGATAGTTAATCACCCACTGCCTGCATTTCTTCACTAAGAGGAAAGTTTGTGTGTGTTAGAAAGCGGGGGGGGTTGATAGAGCCCACATAGACGCAGCCGCTGTCTTTGTTCTGTGGAGGAGAAGGGGGGTGGAAGAGGGAAGAGGCAGATACCGGGGGTTAAAACAGCGCAGCTCTTTGGAGAGAGGAGGGGTCAGTGGAGGTGGCTGCAGCCTTTGTATAGTACAGCAAGTTGTAATGATTTGAAAGAAAGACAAGTGTTATTTTGGCTTAAATTGGAACAGAACCTGACGGGTTTATGCATTTTTTGGTGTTTTCAGTTGAGTTATTTTCTTTTTGAACAGAAATATGAGAACTAGCGATTCCCCTGTGTTGCGGATAACACAGCCACTGTTTGTTAGATATTAAATATTAAATATTGAATATTAAATATTGAGTGTTGAATATTGAATATTGGATAGATAATAGACGAGGCGGGAAGGGTTCTGTTAACTTAAAGTGGATTTAGCGTATTCCCCTGCGGTTCAGGCGCATGTCACTGTCTGCGTGGCAGACGAGGCGGGAAAGGAACTCACTTTAGTTGAGGTAAGGGTGCTGGAGTTAGTGGATTCTCCTGCGTATTAGACGCGAGTCACTGTCAGCGTGTTACAAACGCGGACGAGGCGAGAAAGGACTCCATTGGAACGGCCGATCCAATTAAGCACTATGTATACTTTGTTCAGAAGGAAAACGGTTCTTCCGGAGGATGCCGAGAGCGCTAGTATTCTAGTTGGAAAACGAGAAGGGAAAAAATATACGAAAAATTGTAAGAAATTGTGTAAAATTGTTGGATTACCACCAGGTGGCAGGCTGCAGCCCAGTGTATGGAAGTCTATATTGACCGCCAATAAGGGGATACTTGAAGATAATAATCTGTTAGATACAGCAAGGGCTTGGTTTCGGACAGCTGCGGTGTTACAGAAAGAGGGCTGGCAGGAGATTGAAGTGGACCAAGGAGATGTTAAACTGTATGGTTAAGTTTTAAGTGAAAAATCAAAGGTTCAAGTGATAGATTTACAAACCTCATTGCCGCCGTCTTACAATAGCTCCGCGGCCGATTCAGGCGTTGGTCCAGGTGGATGGATATGCCCTGTTTGTGATTGCCAAAATCCTGATTATTGTGGTGTTTGTTATAATTGTGGAGGACAAAGACCTCATTCACTGCCTGCTATAGCTTACAGTCCCCCCCTTTACCCCCCTTTGCCTGTTGCTGTTTCTGACGTCACTAAATGTCTTCCTTCAACTGTGACCCCTCGTTCTCCTTCTCTAGGAGCTGCTGTATCCTGTATTAACCAAACCCCTCCTTTGCATGCTGTAATGCAAACTAGTTTAGAGCCCTTAAAAGTAACGCCCCTGGCACCGCCCGTAGCTTCTGCCCCTCCCAGTACACCCATAGTGTCCCAACATGGCAATACTCCCGGAAGTCAGATGCCTGGAACTTCCTGTGGTGGCCATCTTGCTACACCTCATAAACCACAATTACTTTGTCCAGTCAACACCCCAGCCGGCACCTATTATAGCCCGGTGCCTGAACCCGGTTTGCTTTGTCCCAATCTTTCAGCATCCTCAGTGGCACCTCCAGTTTTGCAACCTCATAGGCCCCTACCACATACTACCCGTTCTGCACTGTCACATGAGCTTATTGATCTGGATCCACCCGGACAGGAGGGTGTTACTTATGCACAGGACGGTGTGGCTTATGATAATCCCCATACAGATGGAGGATCACAGGATTCATTTTCTACCATATCCGAGGAGTGGGACCCTGTCTTTCAGCGTTACCATGCCTGTGCCAATGGCACACTCCTCCTCTCAGTTGGAAAGGGAGACATCACTACCATGTCTGTAGGAGCCGTGGTTAATCCTGCCAACGGCCACCTGCGCCACAGTGGTGGCCTAGCTGCTCGTATAGTCAAGGCTGGAGGCGAATCTATACAACGTGACTCAGAAGCCCTAGTACGTACACAAGGCCCTGTCCGACCAGGACGTATTGCTATTACAGGCCCAGGCAACCTGCCCTGCAATCTAGTCATTCATGCAGTTGGCCCACTTTATGATTCCAATCAACATGACACCAGTTGCCGGATCCTCCGAGAGGCAGTCGAAGCAGCCATTCTACACGCTTCCCAGGCCTCTCAGGCCCAGATGCCTTTACGGTCAATAGCCTTGCCCGCCATTTCGGCTGGAATTTTCGGATTCCCTCTCCGAGCTTGTGCAAACGAGATTGTTAAAACCATAATGCCCCTAATCCATGGCCAGATGTTGAATTTGCAAGAAATTCGTCTAGTCGGAAGTTTGGAAGCGACTGTTAAGGCACTCCAGGATGCCCTCCAAGGATATGTTCGCCCATCCAAACCCACTATCATCTCCAGGAAACTACCTATTATGGTTGAAGATGCAAGTGATGATCAAGTACCAGTCCGGACACAGAAAGCCGTACTTGATAAGGACGACTCAGAACCCTTGATGTACATAAAGTTTACTCCTGGACAGGCAGCTACCTTAGTCTCCACACTGCCAGACCCAGAGGCCCAACCTATGCCATTTTACCGCCGTATCGTACAGATCCAGAAGATGTACGCAGCTACATGGCAAGATTTAATGTCATTGGCCCAAATTAAAGCAGGAGACTCTTATTGGCCAGTCATGGAAGGGGCCCTGAATGATTCTCGCCTGTCTTCTGAAGAAACCTGGCAATCCGGTGTCACTTTTTGTGAACAGTTGAAATCCTGGGCACAAGATCGTTTATCTGATCAAGCCACCAGCCTTAAGGATGTGACTCAAGATCAAGCAGAGTCAGTTGAAAAATACGCTTCCAGACTCACCCAGATGTTCGTAGACCTCGGATTCTCACAACAGATTAAACCACAGGCTCAGCTTTTGTCACAAGCCTTTGTCGCTGGTCTGAGGGAGGAGCTTAGGAACAATATAATGAAGACTCGCCCGGAAATTGAAAATGCTACCATGACAGATGCTATTATTATTGCAAAAAGCTTCCAGAGGAATATGAAACCCTCCAAGAAGGCGATGGTTGTCCTGGCGGAAGAGGACTCTGAGAACCCTCAATACGTTATGTCTAATGTATCACCATTTCCTACGCAAGTGTACCCTCCCACTATCTATTAGACTACGGCCGAACATTCAACACAATTTCAAAACTACCCTGATCGGAGAGGATTCCGAGGCCCTTGTTTCCGATGCGGAAGGGATGGACATATCCAACGTGATTGTCGGACACCGTCCAATAGGTGCTCTCCTCGGAATGTTGATAATCGGCAACCAAGAAGACAATATCCACCACTTGAACAAGGTGATCGAGCTCAGGCCCAACAACAGCCACAATGATGGTCAGGCACGCCTGAACCTACCATGGCTTCTACCACAAGTGCCTTTTCTCCTTGCTCTGCAGTCACCCTACTGGTAGATGAGAACCCAATCAAATTCATGGTGGACACAGGTGCGGCCAAAACTGTTATTAGACAACAAGACTTACCATTGTCAGTTCCTCTTACTTCAGACACTTTTACTTGTGTTGGTGTAGATGGCACACCAACTAAAAACCAACTTACAGTGCCGGTCCCAATCGGTCCTTTCCCTGAAGTTTTGACCAGACTCCTGGTGTCGCCTACCTGTCCCATTAATCTTCTGGGTGCCGACCTCTTACACCGTTTCCGAGCCAACATCAATTTTGACTCCGATGGCATGACGGTAACTTTCTACAATCCCAATACACCGGAGGGAATTGAAGACGTGTGTATTGTCTCAGCATTGCCTATGATGCTCTTGTATCGAGACGATCCCTTGTATGGAATACCTGACAGTGTTATAGCTCTTATACCACAGTCTCTATGGTCAACGGGTCCCGAAGATGTTGGCCGTCTGCAAGTACCTCCCGTTATGGTGCGTCTTAAACCTGGGGCCCAGCTACCTCGAGTGCCGCAATATCCTCTGAAATCCATCCAGGAAGAATCACTCAAACTGCAAATATCAGCTCTCCTTGAAAACGGGGCCCTCATTCGCTGTGTTTCGCCATGCAATACGCCATTGTTTCCTGTCAAAAAGAAGACATCTAAAGGAGAAGCTCCTAAGTTTCGGTTAGTGCAAGATTTGAGGGCCGTCAATGCTGCTACTCTGTTGGAAACCCCAGTGGTACCTAATCCACATACTCTTCTTGGACAGATCCCACCCTCAGCGACCGTTTTCACTGTCATTGATCTCGCCAACGCTTTCTTCAGTGTACCTCTACATCCGGACTGTCAATATCTGTTCGCTTTCACCTTCCAAAGAGGCCAGTATACATGGACAGTCATGCCACAAGGAGCACAAAACAGTCCCAATCAGTTCACTCAAGCAATGTCTATCATTCTCTCACCATGGCAGCAAGAACATCCAGAAGTGGCTCTTTTACAGTATGTGGATGATCTACTCCTCTGTGCTGGGAGTGAACAAGACTGCTACGACTTCTCCGTATCTTTGCTCCAGTTCCTTGCAGCCCAAAATTGTAAGGTCTCTAAGGCAAAGGTTCAGTGGTGCCAACCCAAAGTCGTATTCCTTGGTCATTGTATTTCACCAGGCTGTAAGCATCTTACGGAGGACAGGAAAGAGGCCATTGATGCTTTATCTTTTCCCAGGAATATCAAACAACTGCAAGCCTTCTTAGGCCTCATCACTTATTGCAGACAATGGATACCAGACGCTTCCAGGATCATGCAACCGTTGTACGATGCTGTCAAGACCAATCATATCACATACAACGACTCTCCTGAGGATTATGACAAACGAAATTGGGCTTTCGAGAAACTCAAAGACGCCATCTTAACAGCCCCAGCATTGGGCCTTCCGAACTATGCTTTGCCATTTACTCTTTTTCTTCATGAGATCGATGGCCATGCCTCTGGAGTGTTAACACAAGACCATGGCTCCAGAAAACGCCCAGTTGGATACTACTCTTGCAGACTTGACCCTGTGGCAAGGGCCTCGCCCACCTGTCTTCGTGCGGTCCATGCTGCACATCTTCTTCTTGACAAAACGGCCGACATTACCCTTGGCCACCCCACGGTGGTTCAAGCACCCCATGATTTGAAGGCGATTCTTGACCAGACTCAACCAAGACACCTGTCCGCCCAACGTCACCTTCGTCTTCAGTGCTCCCTACTACTTCCTGACAACGTTACTCTACAGCGATGTACCACCTTGAATCCCGCCACTCTTCTTCCGCTTTCTAGGGGGGACTACCTCATATGTCAGCATGAAGCCCATGAACGCTGCAGCTCCTACGACATGGTTGACGTCCCTGTTTGCAGCCATGATTGCTTAAAGGAGATGGAAAAGGAAACTACTACACCTTGTCAAGTATCTGAAACACCTTTGCCGGATGCAGATCTTACTTTGTGGACAGATGGTTCTCGGTATGGGGATGGCGGCAAGTTCTACACAGGATTTGCTGTGACCACTCTGGATCAGCCAATTACATCGGGAGCCATACCATCCCACATGTCAGCACAAGAAGCAGAATTGGTAGCTCTCATCAAGGCATGTGAAGCGGCAGAAGGGAAAAGAGTCAACATCTATACTGACAGCAGGTATGCCTTTGGGGTTGTACACGATTTTGGACTGCTATGGTTGCACAGAGGACTCATTAACTCAACTGGAACTCCAGTGAAGAATGCGGTACTTGTCCAGAGACTGTTGCAGGCAGTTCAGATGCCCAGAGAAATAGCTGTCATGAAGGTCAGAGCGCATGGACGGCTGGACAGCCCAGAAGCACTTGGCAATCATTATGCTGATGAACTAGCGAAGACGGCAGCACGAGAGAAACCGGAAGAATTGGCGGATATTCTACTTATGGTAATAACCAGGACGGGGAAGACTACACAGCCAGAAGACTCAGGCAATAAAGTGGGGAGGACTCCATATGATAAACTCATATCGGAACAGATCCATGCTCCATATGATGAAAGACAAGAATGGAAGAAGATGGGAGCCAAAGTGGATTGGAAACTATGGAAGCTTGAGGGTCGAGTCTGTCTACCAAGAAGAATGTTCCCTGCAGTAGTAGCATGGGCCCATGGTTGTACGCACAGAGGGAAAAATCAAATGTTGGCACTCATCCAGAAGTTCTACTACGCACCAGGAATTTCCTCAGCAATATCCGCGTACACCAGAAGCTGCCAGACTTGCATAACATGTAATCCTGCACGAACAGAGAAGACACCACAAAAACATCTGGCGAAGCCTCTTTATCAATTTCAAAGGATACAAGTGGACCACATCCAACTACCCAAAGTGGGGAAGTACGAGTATGTTTTGGTAGTTGTTGACATCTTTTCCAGTTGGCCCGAGGCCTACCCGGTAGTCAACATGACTGCAAGAGTCACAGCTAAACGGCTCATCACGGAAACCGTGTGCAGGTTTGGAATGCCAGAAGTCATCGAAAGCAATCAAGGACCAGCCTTCACAGCTAACATTTACCAAGAACTGTGGAATATGCTTGGAGCAAGTCTCGGACTGCATACTCCTTATCACCCCCAGAGCAGTGGGAAAGTGGAAAGGATGAACTCAACTCTGAAAACCAAACTGCTCAAGGCCTCACAAGACAGTGCACTGCCCTGGACAGAACTTCTCCCTATAGTCCTGTACCATGTCAGAAACACCCCTGTTGCAAAACATGGCCTAACCCCCTTTGAAATACTTTTTGGTTCCGTCCCCAGATTAGGGTCCTATTTCCCTCAAAATTTGTCTGACCACCATGATTCAGTTGTGCAGTTTGTTATTGAACTAAGTCGAGAGTTAACTAAAACACATGCAGCAGTTTTCTCTTCTCTTCCAGATCCTGACACAGATTTAGCCACCCACACATTGAAACCAGGAGAGTGGGTGGTGGTTAAAAAACACGTCAGGAAGAATTGTCTGGAGCCCAGATACGAAGGCCCGTTCCAGATAATCCTGGTGACTCCTACCTCCGTGAAACTTGAAGGCAGGACAACATGGATCCACGCCTCGCATTGCAGAAGGGTCGATCCACCAGAGCTGCACTGAGTGTCCTGCTAATACTTATCCTTTGCACAAAATCTGTGTGGTCTCAGGCCACTGTTACTAAAACAAATGATGTGGTTACGTTTTGGTACAATAGTTCGACACAAGTTGTCACTTTTACATTTGATTACTGTGATATCGTGAAATGTCAACTAGGACGGGCCCCCCAAATGGGATGTCAGGCACACTTGAGACAGGGGCAACAGTACATATGTGTTACAGGAGGTGGATATGGAGACACATGTAGCTCATGGAAGGCTGTTGGGTGGAATACTGGTGAGAATTGGGGATACAAACCAAGTGTAGCCTTAAATAAACGGGATGAGAAGGGCAGATTTTTACTTACCAGGATGACACTCTCCCGTGCACCAGCCACTAGAACATGTACTACGAATAACCAGTGTAACCCTTTAGTTCTCAACATAGAACACCCCCAATCACAGGATGAAGGAATATACCTTCTGGGTACATATATAAAGGGTGGACACAATGGTTGTATGCAGTTGGGAAAATTTAGGTTATTACAGATGACAAAAGTTCTACCAGTATTTCGAATGCTTACACATATTCAGACCTTTCACAGTATGGTAGCCATAGCTAATCCCACCATGGAAGATGTATATGCAGTTGAACAGGGTTATACAGACACCAACCTGTGGTTAGAATGGATGAAATATACAGTACACCAAGCCAACAGGTCAGACTGTTATGTATGTGCAGGAGCTAGACCTCATTTAGGAACTGTCCCACTGAATTTAGATTACGAAGCTGAATTATGTCTTGTTAGTCTGTTTACAAATATGACTGAGGGAAATGCATGTGAAGAATGGAAAAAGAGATACCCGATAGTAGCTAAGGCCTTCTCCCCTGGGAAAGGCATTACTATATACCCTGGCAACTATACCTGTTATAATGTGAGTGGTCAGGGGAGAGATATGGGTAGATTTCGAGATGGGTTCTGTGGATCCTATAGCAATCTCACCCGTGATCACTTAATTAACCAGGTACAGTCCGTGGCAGATGTGTTTTGGATTTGTGGGGATATGAAAATTCGATCACGAGTAGAAGGAAATTGGACGGGAGAATGCACTTTAGCTAAGGCACTTATGCCTATACACATAGCCCCCGCTGACCACACTGTCAAAGAAAATGACTTTATAGCACACATCAAAATCAACTTACGGACTCGACGGAGTGCAGATGATGACCGTACCAGTAGAAATACACCTAAAGGCTCTTTTGACCCACATGTTTACATTGATGCTATTGGAGTGCCTAGGGGGGTCCCTGACGAATATAAAGCTAGAGACCAAGTCAGGGCGGGGTTCAAATCCATTATCCCCATAATTACTGTAAATAAAAATGTAGACTGGATTAACTACATCTACTATAATCAGCAACGTTTTGTTAATTATACACGTGACGCCTTACAGGGACTGGCAGAACAACTAGATCCGACTTCCATCATGGCTTATCAAAACAGAATGGCTTTGGATATGATCCTCGCAGAGAAAGGTGGAGTCTGTAAAATGGTGGGGGATGTTTGTTGCACATATATACCAGATAACACTGGAGTGGATGGGAAGGTCACCTTAGCTATAAAGAAACTTACTACACTGTCTGAAGAATTAAAGAAAAATTCAGGAGTGACCGACCCTTGGGGAGACTATTTTGGATGGACGAGTTCTTTTAAAGGCTGGTTGATCCAGATAGGGACCGCCTTAAGTATAGTATTAGTTATATTATTAGCCATTCTGGTTTGTGTAATTCCGTGTTTGAAGAAAATATTTTCCAAAACAGCTGAAGTCACATTAGGAGGGACCTTTCCTTTACTCGAAACAGAAGACCTAGATATGACAGACGACATGCCCATAAAGACCAACACGACCCTCTCCCCCAGTTACAAAACGATTCTGCTAGAATAAACTGTTAGAAGAGAGGACTTAGAGAACCTTGGGACATGGGAAAGTCCAACTACAAAGGGTGAGGACTCGCCTAGGAGTCCTTGGTCTCAAACCGGTGAAAAAAACCACTTCCCCTCTCCACCCATGCCTCAATGTTCAGTTAGGCAGGTTTTCCGAAAAGTCTTTCTACCTCTCTTCCTAAGGGAACACAGTACCCTTAGAATTCAGAAATGGCAGAAGTAAGTCTTTAGGGGGGACTGTTGAGGATAAAGAATTGAGTATCCAAAAATACTTAATTCAGCCATTTCATAGACTCAGGTATATAGTTTAGTAAGATGTAAACTAACACACATATCTATGCATGTCTTTGTTCTCTTTTATTCTTTTACTAATACGTTTATATAAGTATATTGCATATTCAGTGTATTTTCCTTAGACTCAGTATATACTAGGATATATATATATATATGTATAGCTTGAAGATGGCCACCATTTCCTGTTCTACACCCAAGACAGATGCACAAAGAAATTCATGGAACCTGGACTGACCAATCCACGGAGAATATGCAGATCTCTCTACGTCATGAAGCCCTGACCTACGATACTTGATTGGACTAAAACTTTTGTTTACACCCCTTTTACTTCGTGGTCTAATTGTCCGAGAATAAAGATTTTCAGTCTTGCCTCAGCCTTGGTCGTGAGAGGAAGAGTTTTAATTGATTTCCAATTAATTATTATTCTTTTTCGCCGTGCACAAACGACATTTTAATTTGGAACAACGATCAGATCGGAAAAAAGGGATCACTTGTATCCCACATCTTCAACAAATATGCATGTTACATAGTTACGCCCTAATTGGTTTTTGTATAACCCTGTGTATCAAAACAAATCAATACAGTTCTTCTTGGAGCGCACATCTCTTGCTTCTGTGTAGATATCAGTGCGTGCCTGTATCTCGCTAGAGCTGAGGAAGCAGGGGGGGTTACCGGTACTCACTCTGCATTAGGTCATCACTGGCAAAAGTTGTGACCGTTTGGTCAACCTAACACTTCTAATGTGATTTCCCTTTCTTCTTTACTTTTTTGCCTTTACTTTGTCTCTGTTGTGTTTTCTTGTTCAGTTTGCCATTAGTGATGGGCGATCCTGATCTGTAAAGATTGGGGATCATACCGATCACATAGTGATCGTGTACATGATCCTGATCATGAGCTTTCCTTGGAAGCTCGTGTTACAAATCGGGTCCAGGGGCTGTTAAAGAAAAAAAAAGCACATTATTAAAAAACATTATGATCATACTTACACGTCCCCGACCGCTTATGCATCCATGTCCAATCATTGCTGTGCCCTCCCGGTAACCACCAGTGACTAAAGGACCTTTCCGTGACATCATAACCATGTGACCAGTCAGGTGTGAATGTTGTATTACCTCATTGGCTACAGACTGGTCACATGGTTACTACATCATCAAAGGTCCTGTTACCTGAACTTAGATTGTCACTGTGTGAGTGTCGCATCACGACGCACAATCTTCCGACAGGAATGGGTTAGCTGCATGTGTTTCCATGCAACTAATGCGCTCCTATCTGGGGATTATCAGGTGCGGGGTGATGCAATGCGAGACTGCACAAGTCATACCCACACTGTCAGCCTGCTTGATGAAGCAGAGCTGACATTGCTCTCTGCTTCTCATTGTGTATAGACTGTCTGTACAGAGTGATGAAGCTTACATACCTGTCCCTGTGGATTACGTCGGACTAAGGATTTTTTTTTATAATAAAGATGGAGTCTCTAAACCTTTTTTTTTGTTTTATTTCTATTAAAAAAAAGTTTTGTGTTTTGTTTTTTTTACTGTTTACTAGAAATTCATGGTGGCGTGACACCATGAATTTCGGGCTTAGTACCATCTGAGAATACAAAGCTGGTATTAACACCTTTATTACCCAGCGTGCTACCTGGCACCAGGGCCACTTTTAAATAATTAAAAAAAAATTTATGGACTTCAATGTATTTTGATTGCCAGCCAAGGTAAAGCCAGGTAGATGGGATTGGCAGCCCGAAGCCGTCTGCTTTATCTGCACTGAGAATCAAAAATACTGTGTCGCGGGCGGGGGATGCGCTGCTCGACCGTGCTCGCGACTCGGGTCCGGCTGCTGCTGCTGCTGCTCGGTGGCTCGAGAGGTGGGCCAGATCCGGGGACTCGAGCAGCGCTCCTCGCCCGTGAGTGAAAGGGGAATAGTTTTTGGGGTTTGGGAAGTCAGTCCGTGACGCCACCCACGGTTGTGGTGAGGTTGGGACACCACCGCTGCTCTGGACGGGGATCCCGGGAGCGATGACAGGGAGCAGCCGAGATGTTTCTCTTCCCTACGTGGGTAGGGGGGTTTTGGTGGTCCCGGGGACCGGTGATGGTGACTGGAAGGTGGATGACGGGGTTTGGCGAGGTGCAGGGTCGCGGGGGCAGCGCAGTGCCAGGCGGCACAGTAGTACTCACTCAGCCAATAACGTACCGGAGTCTCTGGTAAAACAAACGACTGGATTGACGGGTCCCGCTTGCGGCTGCGGTGGTAACTCCCGGAAGGTTGGCGGTGACTGTCTCTCCCTGCACCTGTGATGGTTTTCGGCCCCGATGGCTTCCTACAGGTAGCTCGCTCCCCAGCGGTGTGTTTGCCAGAGGAGCCCCTTTTTGCCCACAGGCTCTGGCCCTGGGAACTTTAGCGGTAACTGTATTTCCCTTCACGGTTGAGCGGTTGCCTTCAGTTGGGTCTTTGCTGCTGGGAAACCCCGGAGGTTCCCGTCGCTGACGGATTTGACTGGTTTAACGGCGACTCCAAGCCTGGTCGGGGTCCGTAGGCCCTGCTGAGTGGTGCTGGCCACCGCCCTTCCCCGGTCCTCACGGTTATGCGTCAATCGGCCTCTCCTGCAGACGGTCACCACCGTCTGCCAACCTTGCTGTATGTGCCCGGGCCACGTACCCGGACACGGTCAGTCTGCTCCTCAACTACCACTTTACTCCTTTCACTTCACTCTCCCTAACTCCACTCTGTCTTTTCCCGCGTCCAGGACTGTGAACTCCTCAGTGGGTGCGGCCAACCGCCTGGCTCCACCCCACCTGGTGTGGACCTCAGCCCCTGGAGGGAGGCAACAAGGATTTGTGTGTGTGACTGATGTGCCTAGCCGGGGTGTGGGGGTGTGTTGTTGCAGTACCTGTGACGTCCTGGCTTGTCCAGGCCACCACAACTGCGGAGAGCTATGTCATTTTCTTAATGATTTATTTTTACAGTACTGTGATGTCGGGCAATCACAGACCCGACACAGAGAATGGGCGTCTGTGATTGTCTGTTTGAGGAGGAGACAGCCATGTAATCTTACGCAGGTGGGCCTACCTACTAACCTGGAGGCAGATCATACAATCATAAAATAAGAAAAACTGAAAAGTGTGAAGTGGTCTCTTAATTTTTACCAGAGCTGACATTATATGTATAATATATATATATATTATTTCTTTTTATACAACTTTACATACTTTAGATTGTGTACGTTTTTATATATATATATATATATATATATATATATATATATATATAAACGTACACAATCTAAAGTATGTAAAGTTGTATAAAAAGAAATAATTAAAAAAAAAAAATGATGTAGCGCTCCGCAGTATTTTTGATTCTCAGTGCAGATAAAGCAGACGGCTACGGGTTGCCAATTGCATATGTTATGATTCAGGGACCGAGGAGGATCAAAAAATGCGGAATCCCAAAAAGGTAACAGAGTGGCTGGAAACTTAACGGACTGCAGACTTAATCCTGACACACAACTAGAAGTAGCCCTGGGGCGTGCCTACGATGACCTAGACGCCTCGACAAAGCCGGAGAACTAAATAATCTCACAGATAGAGATATAAGAAAGCTAATTTGCCTCAGAGCAGTCCCCAAAGATAGATAGATAGCCCCCCCACGTGTAAAGCCTATGGTGATATAGAAAAACACAATACAAAGCCAGAAAAGACAGATTTCAGCAAAGGTGAGGCCCAAACTATATTTATAGGAAAGGATAGGAAAGAGCAACTGTCTGTAGCCATAAAAAAACCCTAATATATACCAGCACTTCTGATATGGAAAAATCCTGGAGGTCACACAACCTCTCCCCTAATGTATCAGCACTCTGATGTTACTGGGATCCAAAAACACTAATACAGATGAAGGACTGAATTAATACCAAGCATGTCAAACACAATACCTTGCAGAATCATAGTGCTAAGTATACAGACACTCCCAGCAGGGAATGATCCCATTCCACCACAAACTCCACACAGACAAAATAGGAATCAAGCTATAGTATTAAAGCAGAAAAAAACAACAAGTAAGTGGAAAACAAACAGCAGAGGTACAAAGACCACTTATCTGAGAGGAGTTCTGGTAGTGAGCAGAGCTGGTTACAGAATGTCCTTAACACACAGGAGACATTGACCACCGGCAAGGAACAAGAGAAAACTACTCAGTTAAATAGCCAAATCTGACCCTGATTGACAGTCCTCCACAGGTGTGTGGATTTTATTCCACACATCAACTGCACCGCCAGCACTAACCACAAGAGGGAGCCCCAAACTGGAAAACGTATTCACAAAAGTCATATGCCTGGCTTTACCGTAGCTGGCAATCAAAATACAGAGGAGCCCATTAATTTTTTTTTTTTAAATTACTTAAAAAAATTATTAAAAAATAAAATGTGTGGGCTCCCGTTGTAGTTTGATCACCAGTCAGGTAAAGCCAGGCAGCTGGGGGCTGGGATTCTCGTCAGCCCGCAGCCGCCCCTGGAAATGGCACATTTTTTCTTAGCGCCATTTCCCGGCGCTTTACCTGGCTCGCCCAGCAGCCCTGATGGCGATGGCACACTGGGTAATGAAAACGTTAATACCAGCTTTGTATTCTCAGCTGGTACTAAACCCGAAATTCATGGTGTCACGCCAAATTGGACATGGCCGCCATGAATTTCTAGTAAACAGTAAAAAATAAAAAAAGCAACACTGAAATTTTTTTCATTAAAAATAAAACAAAAAAACCATAGTTATTAAAAAAAAAATACTTAGTCCGACATAATCCAAAAGGTAAAGGACTGTCAACTCTGCTTCATCACTCTGCACAGACACAGTCTATACCAGTGATGGCAAACCTATGGCGCGCGTGCCAGCCGGGGCACGCAGAACCCTTTTTGCTGGCACGCACGCTGTGTCCTCATCCTGCCGCTTTGAACTGCTGGTGTGATCGCGCCGGCAGTTCAAAGTTGTGTTGGACCAAAGGGATATTTTTCCTCGCTCTGACACTCCTACTCTATTAGGCCGATGGTCTTTTGCCTAGGAGACGGAGGAGCGTCAGTAAGCAGCGCCGGCATAATGAGGTCTTCTGGCCGAGCGGGAACTGAGGACCCAGCAGCGCGCAGCAGTGGAGCAGGTGCTGGAAGGTGAGTTGTGTGTTTTTGTTTTTTTTTCTTTATAACTTGTGTGCGGCTGTGCCAACGTGGGGATGGGGGGAGCCAGTGCCAGCATGGGGAGAACATACAGGCCAGCATGGGGGGGAGAACATACATGCCAGCATGGGGGGGACATACATGCCAGCATTGGGGGGAAAACATACATGCCAGTGTGCGGGGGAGAACATACATGCCAGCGTGGGGGTACACGGCATACATGCCAGCGTGGGGGGGGGACATACATGGCAGCGTGGGGGGGCATACATGCCAGCGTAGGGGGGGACACACACATACATGCCAGTGTGGGGGGAGAACATACATGACAGCGTGGGGGGAGAACATATATGCCAGCATGGGGGGGAGAACATACATGCCAGCATGGGGGGGAGAACATACATGTCAGCATGAGGGGGAGAACATACATGCCAGCATGGGGGGAGAACACACATGCCAGCATGTGGGGGAAAACACACATGCCAGCATGGGGGGGAAACACGCATGCCAGGATGGGGGGAAAACATGCATGCTAGCATGGGGGGGAAACATGCATGCCAGCATGGGGGGGAAACATGCATGCCAGGATGGAGGAGAACATGCATGCCAGGATGGAGGAGAATATGCATGCCAGGATGGGGGGGGAAACATGCATGCCAGGATGGAGGAGAACATGCATGGCAGCATGGGGAGAACATGCATGCCAGGATAGGGAAAACATGCATGCCAGGATGGGGGAAACATGCATGCCAGGATGGGGAGAACATGCTTTCCAGCATGGGGAAAACATGCATGCCAGGATGGGGAAAACATACATGCCAGGATGGGGAAAACATACATGCCAGGATGGGGGAAACATGCATGCCAGGATGGGGAAAACATACATGCCAGGATGGAGGAAGCATACATGCCAGCATGGGTAAACAAACATGCCAGGATGGGGAACAATGCATGCCAGGATGGGGAAACATGCATGGCAGGATGGGGAAAACATACATGCCAGGATGGGGGAAACATGCATGCCAAGATGGGTAAAACATGCATGCCAGGAAGGGGAAAACATGCATGCCAGGATGGGGAACAATGCATGCCAGGATGGAAAAAACATGCATGGCAGGATGGGGAAAACATACATGCCAGGATGGGGGAAACATGCATGCCAGGATGGGGAAAACATACATGCCAGGATGGGGAAAACATACATGCCAGGATGGGGGAAACATGCATGCCAGGATGGGGAAAACATACATGCCAGGATGGAGGAAGCATACATGCCAGCATGGGTAAATAAACATGCCAGGATGGGGAACAATGCATTCCAGGATGGGGAAAACATGCCAGGATAGGGTACATATACCAGGAAGGGGAACATTTACCAGGATGGGGAACATGTTAAGATGGGGAATATTTACCATGAAGGGGAACATGCCAGAAAGGCGGACATTTACCAGGATGGGGTACATTCTAGGAAGGGGTACATTTACCTGGATGGGGGTACATTAACCAGGATTGGGAACATTTACCAGGAATAGGATACATGCCGGGATGGGGGAACATTTACAAGGATGGGCAATATGTCAGGATGGGGTACATTTACCAGCATGGGGGAACATGCCAGAATGGGGTACATTTACCAGGATGGAGGACATTTACCAGGATGAGGTATATTTATTGGGATGGGGCCATGATGGGAACAAATATACCAGAATGTAGGAAATATATGTAAGGATGGGGGACAGGTTTACCAGGAAGTGGCCAGGAAGGGGGACATAACTACACAATGAAGGGAGAGGGGAGCAACTCGTACGTCTTTATGGGATTTCAGGATGTTCAGACTTTGAAATGTAGATGTGGATTACAGGGTGAAATCTGATTGCATTCCATGCTAAAATCTCTGTCTAATAT
>NW_027442678.1:80000-88854 GCF_048569485.1 Anomaloglossus baeobatrachus | reverse complement strand
CTCTGCTTGGTTTTCTGATTACGTCTTTGCCTGCCAATTCTGTCCCTGTTCTGCTATTCCTGGTTTGACCCTGCCTGACGACTACTCTCTCAGACTGCAGCCTTCCACAGGTAGTGATCTCCAGGGCCATGTGTAATTCCAAATCCCTGTATAGGGGTTAAAGGGTTTCAGGGTTCTGGGGGTCCTGCTTGGTGAGTGGCTTCCCTCTAGCCTGTCCATTACAGCCCGTCTGAGTCTGTGGATCCAGGCAGGCGTTACAGTGTGACCATGATCTGACGAAGGCTCCTGTCCAGAGAGGAAAACCGATTTGTGTGACAATGACCTGACGATGTCTCCTGTCCGTAGCCAAAAACCTATTTGTGTGACAATCACTTGACGAAGGCTCCTATTCCAGAGCCAAAAAACGATTTGTGTGACAATGACCTGACGAAGGCTCCTCTCCGGAGCCAAAAACCAATTCGAACCATCGCCTGATGAAGATGCCACCATAACCATATTTCTTCTGAATCCTCTATATAAATAACACAACCCTTTCGCTCCTCCCTCCAAAACCTCCCCCCCTTCACACACAAAAAACCCAGTCCCATAATGTTCTGGCTACCTGCAGCCACCACTAGAGGGAGCTTAAGAGGTCGTTGCATACTGCTCATCCATAGAACTCTTTAATAAATCAGTATTCAGTGAGCTCCTTAGCTCCCTCTAGTGGTGGCTAGAGGTGACAGTTACATGTTGTAAATTGATATCTATGCAGGGCATTTGGTGCTCTGTATCTGTAAAGATATTAAAAAAAATTACAACACAGAACTTTGGACCTAAAAATGACCAGATTTTAAAGAATTGCAATTCACTTTATGGACTGTTATTAGTTCTGCTTGGAATAAAACTTTATTTGATGTGCACCTGGTAGTTCTTGTAAAAAATGCATTATTTCCCTCATTATCCGGGGCAGAACGAGACTCGGAACAGAAGTGATGGGGTGTAAGCCGCCCTCGGGCTGATGACCATTGTTCTCTCTTCACATCTGTCACTGAGGACTGAGCCACATAATAATTCTCTTCCTCTCTCAGACGTTGAGGACGTTCTGGAATTTTTCGTGTGTATCCAAACACATTCCTCTGGCAAAGATATTCCTCCATACTCACTTTTTTTTCATATTTTTATTATTATTATTATTATTATTATTAGTAGTAGTAGTACTTTTTTTGGCAATGCTATATGTCAAAAATATCCAAAATTCTGCAGAATTGGTCAGGTTATCTGAATATGTGATAAAAATAAAAAAACTCTCCAAAACGTTTATTTAAGAATCTCCTTTTGTTTCCAGTATACACCTCCTATCTATGTGATGCCATAGTACCAGACTAGAAATAACCCCCCCCTTTCCCTATCCCTGGGATGTGCAGCCCCAGTCATAGGATCGGGACATGGTTTAGAGTATGTCATCACTCTTCTGGGTCCCTCAGGGGGACTTCTCCCAATTTTTGGTTATCACCCTATCATCTTTCAATAATAACCTAGGAGCTGGTGTTGACCTACATGTTGCCGACCATCTAGCTGTTAGGGAGAGTGTAGGCCTATTAATAACACAAAAAGCCCTTTTCAGGGCTACCTGGAGTGAAGGTCACTGTAAGTAGGAAGGGACAGATTTCCGAGCAGGGAGAGTGTGTGTAACTACTCCATAGTATCATCCAGAATACAATAGCTCTTTTAAGAGCTGATAACACTGAACAAAGTCACAACAGGGAGGGAGAGATTGTGGATGAGGTAGGGAATCAGAACCTGTTTCCACAATATTTAGGGGTTCACAGCCTGCCTTTTGGCGTCCACATCAGCCACATTAATATGTTGCTAGTGACCTTTGCAAATACAAAGCAGGACTCTACCGTTTTGTGCTGCCTGTTCTCAATTGTACTTTTTTCAACAATATTTTTGGGGTCAAAGTTTGCTTGGATTGGATTATCAACATCTGAAAATATGTCACCAAAACCCAAAATGACAGAAAAGGCAGTTGTTAAGGGACAGGGACCTGGACATGGTGTTGTCAGTGGTGGGCGACAAGGCACTGAGTCTGTGTCAGGTGAGAAGAAGCTTGATGCATCCATTATGTTCCTTGCCAAAATTTTCCAGTCTGGAACGTAAATGTGTGTGGAAGCCAGAAGAGCAAGAGCAGCTTCTGTCTTGGATGGAGGACAACCAGGTCTCTTCACACTTCTCAAGCAGAACAAATCTTCCACAACTACACAGTGTACTGTGGATATGTGTCGTTCCAGCAGCGGATCAAACCGCTCAGATCCAGGATGGTGTCAGTTTGTGGCTCGAGGGTCTCCGGACCCAGGGGCTTAGGGGCCACACGCTAAAGTAAAAGGGGATATTTACAGGGGAGTTGTAGTTCATGACGCCACCTGTGGTGTGTGGCAATTGGGAGTACCGTCGCTGCCGTTGTTGGGAGTACCCGGGGTGATGGATTGGGGCAGCTAGGTGTTATTACCCTCCACGGGTAGGGGTAGGCCCCGGGACTCTGGATGGTGATGCGGGGACACAGCGCAGGGGGTCACTCATGTACTCACTCGGCCAGTAAGCAGGCGCTGACAACCGGGTAAACCAAGTCTCTGGGTGCCGCTGCCTCTCTCGGGGAGCTCGTCTGGGTCCCGTCCCCTGCAGTGCTGCCTGGTGTACTGAGACCTGCCTCCTGGCACAAAGTTGATATTTTACTGAAGTGGCCCGGTAGTTTGGAACTTGCGGGCCCCGCTCCCCACTGTGGCTAAGTGTGGGAGCCTGCTCTCAGGGCTCACGCTTGGGATCTTGTGGGCTACGTATGTGGAAGGCCCTATCCCCCTCGTTACGCTAGTGCCCTGATTCTGGAGAAAGTGGGAGCAGTCCATAAAGGTTAATTGCCGGGTTGCGTGAAGCTTCTCCCCGACCTAGGGTACCCCGCCGTGCCTTCGGCCCCGAACCGGAGATACGATCAGGCTGCTGACCGTTGTCTTGACAGGTCCTGGGCACCTCGTCTCAATCCCCTGCAATCGGGGGTCTGACTCCTCTAGGCCCAGACACCGCCTGCAACCTAGACAGCTACTCTCGGGAGCCACCGCTCCCTGCTTCCTCCACTTCACTCCACTTCACTTCCTTCACTTCACTGACACTCTCTTGACCCTCCCTTCCTGACCCCTAGGTGGGCGACCCTATTCCGCTCAAGCCGCCCACTGGTGTGTTTGGTGGGTGTGGTGCAGGTTGTTCATAGGATTTGATTTGCTGTTGGAGGCAGTGTCGCGGGCGGGGAGGGGACACTGCGCTCACCCACTACTTGGGTCCGGCTGCTGCTGCTGCTCGGTCGGTGGCTCGAGCGGTGGGCCGGATCCCGGGGACTCGAGCGGCGCTCCTCGCCCGTAAGTGAAAGGGGGTGGTTTGGTTTAGGGATATTGTCCGTGACGCCACCCACGGTTTGTGGTGAGGTTGGGACACCACCGCTGCTCTGTACGGGGATCCCGGGAGCGTTGACAGGGAGCAGCTGAGATGTTTTCTCCCCTCCGTGGGTAGGGGGGGTTTTGGTGGTCCCGGGGCCCGGTGGTGGAGGTCGGAAGGTGGGTTGCGGGGCCTGGCCGGGAGCAGGGTCGCGGGGCAGCGCAGTGCCAGACGGCACGGTGGTACTTACTCAGCCAGTAACACACACGGAGTCTCTGGTAAAACAAACGGCTGGATGGACGAGTCCCACAGACGGCTGCGGCGGTCACTCCCGGTAGGTTGGCGGTAACTGTCTCTCCCTGCACCGGTGTTCTGTTCTCGGCCCCAATGGCTTCCCACTGATAGCCCGCTCCCCAGCGGTATGTTGGCTAAGGGAGCCCTTCCTTTGCCTGCAGGCTCTGGCCCTTGGAGCTCTAGCTCTGGCGGTAGCTTTATCTCCCTCACGGTTTGGACGGTTGCCTTCAGTCGGGTCTTTACTGCTGGGAAACCCCGGAGGTTCCCGTCGCTGACGGATTTGACCGGTTTTACGGCGACTCCTAGCCTGGTCGGGGTCCGTAGGCCCTGCCGGATGGTGCTGGCTTCTCTTCGCTCCCCGGTTCGGTACCGGCGGGCCACCGCCCGTCCCCGGTCCTCACGGTTGTGCGTCAATCGGCCTCTCCTGCAGACGGTCACCACCGTCTGCCAACCTTGCTGTCAGGTGCCCGGGCCACGTACCTGGACACGGCCAGTCAGTTCCTCCACTACTACTTCCTCACACTACAACTCCTCAAACTCAACTGTCTTCCTTTTCCCGCCTCCAGGACTGTGAACTCCTCGATGGGTGGAGCCAACCGCCTGGCTCCGCCCCACCTGGTGTGGACATCAGCCCCTGGAGGAAGGCAACAAGGATTTGTGTCTGACCTTGATGTTCCTAACCGGGGTGTAGGGTGTGTTGTTGCAGTACCTGTGACGTCCTGGCTTGTCCAGGGCGCCACAGCAGCACTGCAAAATGGGGACCCAGAACCATGAAGGATTTGAATACTACACTAAGGTAACAGAGCGTGCAGTACCCTGTGATGACCTGATATTCCAGGGGCGTCACAGATACACAGGAGACTGGCCCATCCAATCCTCAACCTGGTCCTCCTTCCTCTCTCCATCATCAGTCACAAGCCACATATGACCCCAAGCTTGGCCACTCTGAGGATCTGTTTTGTATGTATCCTTTGGTTGGCTCTGACCTCTCGCAGCATTGAAGAGGGACGTGAGGAAGTGGCATGCGTTGATCCGCATCTATTTGAGGACCTACTGCCAGAAGAAAGCTACATTGAGAAACCTGATTTACTGTCTCCAGAGGTGGAGGATGATAATGATGAGACACAGTTGCCATCAGGTCAGCCTACAATCTCAAGAGGGAAGGAGGATGAGATGGAAGACAAGGTGGTCGATGATGAGTCTATTGATCCAACCTAGACCATTAACATGCATAGCCAGCACAGCAACACGGAGGAAGATGGATATGTAGCACCAACACAGGCACCAAGTGGTACTGGTTTGCCCACAGTGAGAACTGGGTCAACTGTTCCCAAGAGCACCTCCACTGTGGCCCAAGTCATTGCAAGTGGGCGTTCAGCCGCTGACTGGAAGTTTTTTTTCTGAAAGTCCTTCAGAGAAAAATATTGCAATCAATAGCATCTGCCATACCAAGTTGAGCAGAGGCCAGGGCAAAGGCAAGCTGAGTACCACCAGTATGCGGAACCACATGGCAGCCAAGCACCCCAGTAGGTGGGCCAAGCACCAGGGTACCAAATTTGTGTCTGCGGGTCAAACAACTGCCATGTTGCCCGTCACTACGTCCTTCACAATCTGCTGTCCAGGAATCCACAATCTGCTGTTCTACCCACGCCAAGAATAGCAGGCCCAACTTCTGCCAGCATTTCCGCCTTATCATATGCCACTTCCTGTCTCCCCTCCTCCCCTAATGGGATGCATAGTGCCTCTCGGCCATAGGCTGACATGCATTTCCAGGAAATGGCATACCAGTGCGCGCGCTCTAAACACACTTCCGGGGTACCTGTGCTGCGTGGAAGGGAAAGAGGCAGTAGCATACATGGACAGCCGGGGGTGTGCTGGGGAGAACGTGACCTGGCTGGCATGGTGATTAAGTCAGCGTTCCTGCAGGGATGCCGGCACTACATCTTAGTTGTTGTCACCATCTTTTGGATATTATATTGGGGTCATCTAGCATTGTCCTGGCTGTTGTGACCATCTATTGGAATATATTGGTTAGCTTATATTGACCTGGCTGTTGTAACCATCTATTGGATATTATATTGGGGTGTGCTTATATTGTCCTGACTGTTGTGACCATCTATTGGATATTATATAGGGGGGGTCAGCTTATATTGACCTGGCTGTTGTGACCATCTATTGGATATTATATAGGGGGGGTCAGCTTATATTGACCTGGCTGTTGTGACCATCTATTGGATATTATATAGGGGGGGTCAGCTTATATTGACCTGGCTGTTGTGACCATCTATTGGATATTATATAGGGGGGGTCAGCTTATATTGACCTGGCTGTTGTGACCATCTATTGGATATTATATAGAGGGGTTCAGCTTATATTGACCTGGCTGTTGTGACCATATATTGGATATTATAAAGGGGTCAGCTAGCATTGACAGGGCTGTTGTGACCACATATTGGGGTAAGCTAGCATTGTCCTGGCTGTTGTGACCATATATTGGGGTCAGCTTATATTGACCTGACTGTTGTGGACATCTATTGCATATTATATAGGGGTCAGCTAGCATTGACAGGGCTGTTGTGACCACATATTGGGGTAAGCTAGCATTGTCCTGGCTGTTGTGACCATCTATTGGATATTATATAGGGGTCATCTAGCGTTGTCCTGGCTGTTGTGACCATCTATTAGATATTATATAGGGGTCATCTAGCATTGTCCTGGCTGTTGTGACCATCTATTGGGGATTATATTGGGGTCATCTAGCATTGTCCTGGCTGTTGTGACCATCTATTGGGGATTATATTGGGGTCATCTAGCATTGTCCTGGCTGTTGTGACCATCTATTGGGGATTATATTGGGGTCATCTAGCATTGTCCTGGCTGTTGTGACCATATATTGGGGTCAGCTTATATTGACCTGGCTGTTATGACCATCTATTGGATATTATGTAGGGGTCAGCTAGCATTGACCTGGCTGTTGTGACCATATATTGGGGTCAGCTTATATTGACCTGGCTGTTGTGACCATCTATTGGATAATATGTTGGGGTCATCTAGCATTGTCCTGGCTGTTATGACCATTTATTGGATATTATATTGGGGGTCAGCTTATATAGTCCTGGCTGTTGTGACAATCTATTGGGGATCATATTGGGGTCATCTAGCATTGTCCTGGCTGTTGTGACCATCTATTGGATAATATATTGGGGTCAGCTAGCATTGCCCTGGCTGTTGTGACTATATATTGGGGATTATATTGAGGTCAGCTTATAATGTCCTGGCTGTTGTGGCCATCTATTGGGGATTATATTGGGGTCATCAAGCATTGTCCTGGCTGTTGTGACCATATATTGGGGTCAGCTTATCTTGATATTCTTTTATACCAGGATCTAGAAGCCACATTTTCCATCCTACCTTGAGGAGCAGCTTTCTGGAAGCTGGAATTTTAGATTTCTTCTGAAATGAATAAAAAAAATGAAGAGTTAGATATTTATAGGCCGCGGGAGGTCGTCAATTATTAACCAAAAACTGAATATTTAACTCACGTCATTGCTGTAGGAAACACATGGAAGAACCGAAGGGAAGAAAATAATGGTGCATTTAGTATAAGGAAGATGCATGGACATAAGTCATAAATCTGCCAGTAACAGAGACATTCTGATAATGTGACCTCCATATCAGGGTCATCACTAATACCGCCACTTAGGTGGTCCGGTCACTCGCTCCCACAAGATCAGAACTCTCGGATATAAACATTTCGAGGGGCAGTGATGGAGCTGTTATCATCTGATAGTGACAGTGAAGGGGATCCACTTTTCTCCCTATTGGGATATATTTTCGAGGACCACCTGACACCCTGGGGCGAGGGAACGCAAGGCGTGCGGCCCAACACAGAGGGAAAACCAGGAAAGATGTAAAGGAAGTCCCTGGTAAGAGGAAGAGGGGTTACCACCTCACACTCACCTGTGGCTGATTCCCTAATGTACCTAGACGGGCCCTTCCCCCCGGTGCCATCATGTGTCTAGGCCCTCGCTGACCCTGAACTTACCCTGACTAGTGAGAAGGCCAGCGGGACACTAGTCCCACTACTAAAATAAAACAACAGAAGGAAGGTAAGACAAACAGGTGGGGAAAGATACGACAAAAAGCAGTCCTTTTGGTTTCTTCGGCAGGAAACTTCACAGCTGCAACTGACATGACCCCTCAGCTTCTTCTTAGACAGGCTCCTTCAAAGGGGTCAGTATTAATGATGAGCAAATATCGAAATACTCGGATTCACGATACTAGTAATGAGTACTGTTTAATACTCACGTATTCATTCCAAATAGCATGTGTAATGCAAGTCAATGGGGATTACTGCCCAAATTCCGCACTATTCGTGCAAGTAGCAATAGTGCGGAATTCGGGTTACTCGTTACATTGCAGTATTCCCCATTGACTTGCATTGCACACGCTATTCAGAATGAATACGCGAGTATTAGACAGTACTCGTTCCGAGTATCGTCAATCCGAGTATATTAGCCAGTATAGAATATCTATCACCGGCATGGAGTAAAGCCAGGAGTGGGTAAATATAGTGCAAGGTTGTGATGACAAACTGCTGCAGCTATGATTAAAGCTATGAGTAATTTCAGCCAGAAGAGAAAGAGTCCTTAACTCTTTCAGCATCAAATGAAAGTAAATCCACTCCAATACAAGATGTAACCTGCAAACACGACACATTGTGACACCACCAGGGATTGAGCACCATTTATAAAACTAGGATGGGGCAATGACTGAATATACCATTGACTAAATGGAATCAATCTTCTAATAAACTGCAGACCACCAGGGACCTATCTCTTAATGTACCTCTGATCTCCATGGACCAATCTTGGAATTAATCACCAATCTCCAAGGACCAATTTGTAACTGAACCAATGACTAACAGGCACAAACCTCTAAATTTACCACTGACCACTGGGGAAAACCTCTGAATGAACCACAAACTAAGGAGCCAGTCTCTAAATTTTCCACTGACCACCAGGGATCAGGATTAATGTCTGAATGAACCAGTGTTGTCCAGAAATCAATGTCTGAAGGTACCATTTACCATCAGGGACTAATGTATGAATATACCACTAATCTTCTGCAACCAATCTTTGAATGTACCACTGACCAC
>NW_027442678.1:70000-75000 GCF_048569485.1 Anomaloglossus baeobatrachus | reverse complement strand
GCTGCAGAACCTCTTTCTGAAGAGCGAGGATGAATTATTGTCTTTTTCGAAATTCCCATTTACTTTGTCATAAAGAGGTTTTATAACATCTGCGTTGTGTATTGTGAGATAATGAGGATCCAGAGCTGTATAATAAACGCTGCAGCTGCTGATGAACCTCTTTTTTTTAAAGCAAAATAGAGCATCACAAGCAAATTGGCTGGAAAAAGATAAGCGGCATCCAGGCAGCTGCTTGTCTCGGATTCAATAGACAATAAGGCAGGGGTGGAAATGATGGGTTACCTTGTGTGTTTCGTCCGCCGGTCAGTGAGGGTAGGATGTGCGGAGTGACTGAGCTCCTGGAGGTCCCGTCTCCTTCTATTGCCCCCGCCTTGTTTGTTAAAATAGCATCTTTCTTGACCATGGCCTTGTCTGCTGGAAATATGATCCCGGCCGCATTGTGGGCAGATCTGCCGCCCGCTGTCCCATCCTATAGCCTATATGGAGTTTGATTACAAGGTGCCCTTTGTAATGGAAAGAGCCTCTGCCGTTTTACACATTCATTGTACCTAAAATATCCCGCAGCGGGCACATGTGCCGGGTGAAGTTACAGCTTCATTCCTTCAGCCTAATTTGCCTGGATGCCGCTCAGTCCCTCTCTAATTGCCAGCTAAAGCTTCCATTATCTATGCCCGAAGCAAAGAATAATAGATATTATACACCTACTTGACTAATTTGATGTAAGGGGACAAGCGAGCTATATCTCAGGAACTGTTTCAGGGTCAGCCAGGGTCAACCAGGGTCAGCCAGGGTCTAAGTATCCTGATCGGCGAATAGGTGCGGGAAAAAAAAAGAAAAACAACAACAAATTCAGGAGAACTGTCATCGGTGTGTTCCTGAGATATGGCCCTTCTTTTCTTATATACGGTATACATATATTATTTTTTTAACCAAGTGGGAGCATCCTCTCAGTTAAGAACTGAGAACCACACCCACTTGACTAATTTGATGTAAAGGCAAGAGCGAACTATATCTTAGGAAATATTTCCGAGTCAGCCAGAGCCTAGGTATCTTCATCGCCGAATATGTACGATAAAAAAAGAAACCAGATTCAGGAGAACTGTCATGGCCCGGTGTGTCACAGTTGACAGACAGGCCTGTGGTGTCCGGCTGCAGAAGGTCGCTGTGTTTGGCTGCACAAATTGCTCCTTGATATTCCATTCTTTCTTACTTGGTGTGAATGGTGTTCTATTTATCTTCCCTGTTACGGTTTACTCCTTCCCTTTAGGACCCTGCAGATATCTTGGCAGTTTAGCTGCAAATCCTCATCCCTGCTCCCTGTGTCTATGTATACTTGCATTTCTCGTAGGTTTATTGTCGGTGATAGAGTTTACTACTATACTGTCCAGATTGTAAGCAGTCGGCTTGAAATCTCCTGTCGAAACATGTATGTGTCTTTCATTCTTCCAAAGTCATCTTGCAGATAAGTTGTCCATTTGCATCCCCTTTTTTTGTATTCTTTAGGTCTTAGTGGGGTTGACTAGTGCTCATCCTGTTTGGTAACTACCTAGGGCCTATTTCAGAATCAGCGAGGGCCTAGGTATCCTGATCGGCGTATAGATGTGGAACCTATCTAGGGATGTCATGGGAGTCAGGGACAAGTGGTAGGTTTTTACCAAGGGTCTCCATCTTCCCCATTCCCTAGAGACAGGGTTTCCCTCTCCCCCTTCCCTTTCGCCATTCGTCTGGTATTTCCCCATAACAAGCGTGACAATAATAGCGGCATTTACTCCAGGTTAAAAATGATTATATATTTATAGAAAGTGACATATTGTCTTCAAAGGGACAGTGAAATATCTGGCACTGTTTCCGAATTTTGAGTTCACTTTTGGGAAGTGTCGGGAAAGCATGGCATCCGTAAGGGTACAGCCAGGGTCAGCCTTACCTTGGATGGTGTCTTGTGCAATACTACCCCATACACTCCATATAGTGTACTGTCATGGTCAAAAGTGTTGGCACCCTTGAAATTGTTCCAGAAAATAAAGTATTTCTCACAGAAAATGATTGCAATTACTGTACACACGTTTTGTTATACACATGTTTATTTTCTTTGTGTGTATTGGAAGAACACAAAAAAAACTGAGAAAAAATGGCAAATTGGACATAATTTCACACAAAATCCCAAAAATGGTCCGGACAAAATTGTTAGCACTGTTCCAAAATTGTGGGTAAACAACTTTGTTTCAAGCACGTGATGCTCGGTCAAGCTCACCTGTGAAAGTAACAGGTGTGGGCAATATGAAAATCACAACTAAATCCGCATAAAAACAGGAGAAGTTGACTCAATCTTTGCATTGTCTGTGTATGCCACACTAAGCATGGAGAACTGAAAGAGGAGAAGAGAACTGACTGAGAACCAACATTATTGAATGTAATCAATAATCTCAAGATTACAAGTCCATCTCCAGTGATCTTGATGTTCCTTTGTCCATCAACAGAACATAATCAAGACGTTTACAGCCCATATCACTGTAGATAATCTCCCTGGATGTGGACAGAAGAGAAAAATTAATTGAATGGTTGAAATGCAGGATGGTCCGGATGGTGGATAAGCAGCTCCAATCACGCTACAAAGAAATTGAAGCTGTCCTGCAGACTCAGGGGGCATCAGTGTCAGGATTAACTATCTGTCCACATTTGAATGAAATTAAATGTTATGGAAAAGACCTAGGAGGACCCCACTGCAGACACAGAGACATAAAAAAAAGCTAAATTGCAATCTGCCAAAATGTACCTGAGTAACCAAAATCCTTCTGGAAAAGCATCTTATGGACAAATGAGACCAAGATAGAGCTTTTTGGTAAAGCACATCATTCTACTGCTTACCGAAAACAGAATGAGGAATATGAAGAAATGAACACAGGACCTACAGTCAGATATAGTGGAGGTCAGAAATGTTTTGGGGTTGTTTTGCTGCCTCTGGCACTGGGAGCCTTGACTGTGTGCAAGACATCATAAAATGTAAAGATTACCAAAGGATCTTGGGTGCCAATATAGTGCACAATGTCAGAAAGCTGGGTGTGTGTCTTAGGTCATGGGTCTTCCAGCAGGACAATGACCCCAAACACTTCAAGAAGCCCCCAGAAATGGATAGAAACAAAGAGCTGGAGAGTTCTGAAGTGGCAGCAATGAGTCCGGATCTAAATCCCATTGACACCTGTGGAGAGAATTGAAAATTGCTGTTGGGAGAAGAGAAGACGCCTTCAGATATGAGAGGCCTGGAGACGTTTATAAAGAAGAGTCCGAAATTCCAGGTGAGAGGAGTAAGAAGCTTGTGGACGGGTATAGGAGGCGACTGATTGCAGATATTTATTCCAAAGGGTAAAGGGTGTGCAACCAAATATTAAGTTGAGAGAAACAACAGTTTTGTCCGGCCCATTTATGGGGTTTTGTGTGAAATTCTGGCCAATTTGTATTTTTTTCCTCAGTTTTTTTGTGTTTTTCCAAAACACACAAAGGAAATAAACATGTGTATAACAAAACGTGTAACTGCAATAATGTTCTGGGAGAAATACTTCCTTCTCTAGAACAATTTCAAGGGTGCCAATACTTTTGGCCATGACTGTATAGATAGTGCCAAATTATCAGTGATACCCAAATATTAGTGCTGTACATACAGTATATATATACCAGCTGTACTACCCGGCTTCGCCCGGGTTAATAACTGTTGTTAACAAAATAGAATGTATTAAAAAAAATGTATTCTGCACACAAACACCACAAAACAGATAGAAATGTAATTATTAAAAGGCAAAAACTAAGCTAATAGAAGCATTTCACAACATATATTTCAACACCACAGATATTCCACACAGATTTAACTAAATTGGCCAAGTAATGTACTCCGTCTGCCTCTTTCCAGGTCTGTCTCTTTCCCCGTCTGTCTCTTTCCCTGTCTGTCTCTTTCCCCGTCTGCCTGTCTCTGTCTGTCTCTTTTTTTTGTCTGTTTCTATCTCTGTTTCTTTCCCCATCTGTCTCTTTCTAGGTCTGTCTCTTTCCCTGTCTTTCTCCCCCTCTCTTTGTCTGTGTCTTTTCCTGTCTGTCGCTTTCCCTGTCTGCCTGACTCTGTCTGTCTCTTTCCTTGTCTGTCTCTATCAAGGTCTGTGTCTTTCCCCATCTATCTTTGTCTGTCTCTCTGGCTGTCTCCTCCTTCCCTGTCTGCCTGTCTCTGTCCCTGTCTGCATGTCTGTCTGTCTCTTTCCCCATCTGTCTCTTTCCCCATCTGTCTCTTTCCAGGTCTGTCTCTTTCCAGGTCTGTCTCAGTCTGTCTCTTTAACTGTCTGTCTCTGTCTGTCTCTTTCACCGTTTGTCTCTGTCTGTCTCTATCTCTCTGTCTCTTTCCCTGTCTGTCTCTCTCTCTCTATCAGTCTCCCCACCGACATCTTATTACCTCACATATAAGCTTCTTATACTATGAATGTCTTTTGTTCCTATAGCAACCAATCACAGCTCCTACTAATAACCTGTAGTTCCAGGCTCCATTTACTTTAATGGAGGCATGTTTTTTGGAGAGTAACTGTAAAGCGCGGGGTTAAATTTTCCTGTCAAAACATAGTCTATGACGTTCCCTGGGTCACATGAGGCGTCTGTGCAAAATTTCGTGATTGTAAATGCGACGGTGCGGATACACTTTTCGTTTCACTTTTTCCCCATTATGTAGATAGGGGCAAAATTGATTGGTAAATTGGAACGCGCGGGGTTAAAATTTCGCCTCACACCATAGCCTATGACGCTCTCGGGGTCCAGAAGTGTGAGTGTGCAAAATTTTGTGGCTGTAGCTGCGACGGTGCGGATGCCAATCCTGGACACACACACACACACACACACACATACACAGCTTTATATATCTAATATATAAAGCTCAGTGTATGTGTGTGTGTCCGCTAAAGGAATCCGCACCGTCGCATTTACAATCACGAAATTTTGCACAGACACTCCATGTGACCCAGGGAACGTCATAG
>NW_027442678.1:47500-65000 GCF_048569485.1 Anomaloglossus baeobatrachus | reverse complement strand
GGGCTCCTACCGAGGACACTGACAGATTTACTCCTCTGCTCCACTTCACAACTGCTCTCCTCCTCTCCCTAAACTGATCTCTGTGGGTTTTTCCTGCCTCTGGGCATGTGAACTCCTCGGAGGGTGTGGCCAACCGCCTGGCTCCGCCCCCTGGTGTGGACATCAAACCCAGAGGGAGGTGACTAGGGTTTAGTAGGTTGGCTGCTGTCACCTTATTTGGGGATGGGTGTTGTGCAAGGGCCTAACCGTGACTACCTGGCTAGTCCAGGGCGTCACAATATGACTATTACAGCTGTGTTTAGCTGCACTTGAGGAGTTTGGAGTGTGTTCCTTATTGTGTCTATTTTGCCCCTATCTGTCTCCCTAACCTTGTATTTTAGTATTGTATTGGTGAGACTAGTGCTCTCACCCGCCGTCTCACTAGCAAGGGTGAGTTCAGGCCAAGCAAAAGCCCAGGCCTGTAATCAGCGATGAGGTGAAGGATTCGTTTGGGATGTTAGGGAATGCAAGGATCAGTCTCAGGTCAGTTTAGGAGGTGACCCCACTACTTTATTCCTAGTGCCAGGGCCCAACGTTGGATCATATTTCCGGTGTACCCAGCGCTTGCCGGGGGGGGGGGGGATTCCCTTCTACCTGGTGGAACCCAGGTAATCAAAACCATATTCAGACTAACAAAGTTTGTGCAGAGACTGTATAGTTGCGCTATTTGGGTCCCATGTGGCAGTATTATTTACAGACTATATAGCGCTACTATTTGTGTCTTGTATTGAAGTATGCATTGTATAGCATGGTTATTTCTGTTCCTGTATGGCAGCATTACTTGGGTCTTGTATAGCACTACTATTTGGGTCAGTATGGCCGTATTATTTAAGAAATATATTGCTCTGTTATTTAGCTCCTTTATGACAGTATTATTAAAGATCTTTATAGCACTCCAATTTGGATCCTGTATGGCAGTATTATTCAAGAAATCTATAGCACTTTTATTTGGGTTCTGTATATCTGTATTATTCGGGCTCTATATAGCTCTATTATTATTTTTCCTGTATGGCAGTATTATTCAAGAACTGGACAGCACTGAGATTTTCATCCTCTGTGGCAGTATTACTTGGCCACTGTATAGCACTGTTATATATGGGTCCTATATGGCAGCAATATCTATTTTCTATGTAGAAAAATAATTTCGGGACTGTATGGCGGTATTATCCAGACAACGTATAACACTGAATTTCTTTATTGTTTTTTGATACAGAGAAAAGAAATCCATACAGTCACAACAAAAGAAATGTGTAACAACACAAAAATGACATGGTTTTATATCAAGGTACAATCTAGTTAAACAATTTAGTGAGAAACCCCATGAAAAGTAATAGGTAAGAGAATACAAAAAAGGAAAAGTATAAAATATAAAAGTAGATAAAATAGGATCCATCATTCACAATAGGTGATGTCACAGCTCACTTCCTCCCCCTCCTGTGCAATGACTGATAACACCTCTATATACAGTAGATAACACAGGATCCACTATTCACAATAGGTGATGTCACAGCTCACCGCCTCCCTCTCCTATACAATGGCTGATAACACCTCTATATACAGTAGATAGCACAAAATCCACCATTCACAACAGATGATATCACAGCTCACCTCCTCCTCCTGTCCAAGGACTGATAACACTTCTAGATGCATAGATAACACAGGATCCAATATTCACAATAAGTGATGTCACAGCTCACCTCCTCCTTCTCCTGTCCAATGACTGATAAACCTCTATATACAGTACTTAACTCAGGATCCACCATTAACACTAGAAGTCCCAGAGAGGGGTCATTTAACATTTCTACTTTTGGAAACAATGGAGCTCGAAATTTCTGGGACTTCTAGTGTTAACCATAGGAGATGTCACAGCTCAGCTCCTTCTCCTCTTGTCCAATGACTGATAACACATCTATATACAGTAGATAACACAGGATTCACCATTCACAATAGGTGATGTTACAGCTCACCTCCTCCTCCTGTCCAATGACTGATAACACATCTATATACAGTAGATAACACAGGATCCACTATTCACAATAGGTGATGTCACAGCTCACCGCCTCCCTCTCCTATACAATGGCTGATAACACCTCTATATACAGTAGATAGCACAAAATCCACCATTCACAACAGATGATATCACAGCTCACCTCCTCCTCCTGTCCAAGGACTGATAACACTTCTAGATGCATAGATAACACAGGATCCAATATTCACAATAAGTGATGTCACAGCTCACCTCCTCCTTCTCCTGTCCAATGACTGATAAACCTCTATATACAGTACTTAACTCAGGATCCACCATTAACACTAGAAGTCCCAGAGAGGGGTCATTTAACATTTCTACTTTTGGAAACAATGGAGCTCGAAATTTCTGGGACTTCTAGTGTTAACCATAGGAGATGTCACAGCTCAGCTCCTTCTCCTCTTGTCCAATGACTGATAACACATCTATATACAGTAGATAACACAGGATTCACCATTCACAATAGGTGATGTCACAGCTCACCTCCTCCTCCTGTCCAATGACTGATAACACATCTATACACAGTAGATAACAGAATCCACTATTCACAATAGGTGATATCACAGCTCACCTCCTCCTGTACAATTACTGATAACACCTCTCTGTACATTAGACAGCACATAATCCACCATTCACAATAGGTGATATCACAGATCACCTCCTCCTCCTTTCCAATGACTGATAACACCTCTATATACAGTACATTACACAGGATCGACCATGCCAAATCTCACCTCCTCCTCCTTCTGTCCAATGACTGTTAACACCTCTATACAGTATACAGTATACAGTAGATAATATAGGATCCATCATTAACCATAGGAGATGTCACAACTCACCTGTACAATGACTGATAACACCTCTATATATAGTAGATAACCCAGGATCCAACATTCATAATATGCGATGTCACAGCTCACCTCCTCCTCCTGTACAATGACTGATAACACCTCTATTTATAGTAGCTAGCACCAAGATCCACCATTCACAATAGATGATATCACAGCTCACCTCCTCCTAATATAAATGTGACTTTCCTGAAAGAGACGGAGGTAGGAGTCTGATATGGCCGAGTGGCGGCCGTAACTCAGCCTGGGGCCTGCAGGACTGAAAACGGCGAGTGGGCCCCCCAGCTGTCCAGGACCCCGGCATTTGCGCATGTGTGCCGGGTGCTGACGCCGGCCCTGGAGTGGCCAGTATGAGATCTGTAAGATTGATAAATGATGACATATGGTAACATTGAATACAGCTGTAAGGTGAAGACTGGGTCTTAATTGGCAAAATGATTTGGTCACTGTATAGCCCTATTACTTGGCTCTTATAATACGACAATATTTTGGCACTTTATAACACTATTATTTGGGTTATATGGGGCAGCATTATTTGGCCACTGTATAACACTATTATTTGGGTTATATGGGGCAGCATTATTTGGCCACTGTATAACACTATTATTTGGGTTATATGGGGCAGCATTATTTAGCCACTTTACAGCACTATTACTTGGCTCTTATAATGCGGCAATATTTCGGCACTCTATAACGCTATTACTAGGGTTATATGTGGCAGTATTATTTGTCCACTATATAACACCATTAACAGGGTCCTATGTTGTGCTATTATTTGGCCACTCTATAGTTATATTACTTGGCTCTTATATTGCGGCATATTTCAGCACTCTATAACACTATTACTTGGCTTATCTGTGGCAGTATTATTTGGCCACTGTATAACACTATTACTTAGGTGCTATGTGGTGGTATTATTTGACCGTTCTATAACATTATTACTTTGGTCTTATGTGGCATTATTGTTTGGCCATTTTATAGCACTATTAATTCAGTCCTATATTGCGGTATTATTTCAGCACTGTATAGCATTATTACTTGGCTCTTATATTGTTGTATTATTTTGTCACTCTATAACACTATTACTTGGGTCATATGTAGCAGTATTATGTGGCCACTGTATAACACTATTAATTGGGTCCTATGTGGTGCTATTATTTGGCTATGTTATTGCACTATTACTTGGCTCCTATATTGTGGTATTATTTTGGCACTCTGTTTGGCAGAATTATTTGGTCACTGTGTAGCACTATTACTTGGCTCATATTGTGGCCTATTTCGGCACTCTATAATGCTATTACTTGGGTTATTTTTGGCAGTATTATTTGGCCACTCTATAACGCTATTACTTGGGTCCTATGTGGTGCTATTATGTGGCCATGTTATTTCACTATTACTTGGCTCCTATATTGTGGTATTATTTTGGCACTCTATTTGGCAGTATTATTTGGCCATGTTATATCACTATTACTTGGCTCCTATATTGTGGTATTATTTTGGCACTCTATTTGGCAGTATTATTTGGTCACTGTGTAGCACTATTACTTGGCTCATATTGCGGCCCATTTCAGCACTCTATAACGCTATTACTTGGGTTATATGTGGCAGTATTATTTGGCCACTCTATAACGCTATTACTTGGGTCCTATTAGTGCTATTATTTGGCCATGTTATAGCCCTATTACTTGCATCCTGTATTGTGGTATTATTTTGGCAATCTATTTGGCAGTATTATTTGACCATGTTATATCACTATTACTTGGCTCCTGTATTGTGGTATTATTTTGGCAATCTATTTGGTAGTATTATTTGGCCATGTTATATCACTATTACTTGGTTCCTATATTATGTTATTATTTTGTCAGTATTATTTGGCCACTGTATAACACTATTACTTGGGTCCTATGTGATGCTATTATTTGGCCATGTTATAGCACTATTACTTTGGACTTATGTGGCAGTATTGTTTGGCCATATTATAGCACTATTATTTGTTGGCTCCTATATTGCGGTATTATTTCGGCACTGTATAGCACTATAATTTGAGTCTTACGTGGCGGCATTATTTCAGCATTACATGACGCTTTTTTGAATATAGAAAACGGCCCCATACATTATTGTGACCTGGGTCCCCATGAAAGAATAGTTCCAAAATTGATAGAAAGGACCACAGCAGGCGGTGGAGGAGCCCGGTGTGGCCACCTTTAGCCCACTTCTGTGTGATTGGCATATTAATAAATGTGACCCTTCCCATAACAGATGCTGCTAGCCCCCTACTCCTACTTGCGGACCACTCCCATACTCTAGTGTACATATGTCGTGTACCCCGCACACATTTCTGAGATGTTTACATATTGCTAAGACGTCTTAATAGGACGGGGGGAGAAAAAAAAAGAAACAACTGTGACCTTGACGACTAATTAACCATATTAATTATGACTGTAAAGTTACATGGTGAAAGTCACATACTAGAGACCGCCGGCTAAAAATACAGTTATTAAACCATATATGCGATTTACCTGGGGAAATCCTCACATTAGCTTAAAGGTAAGTAATAGTCCCCACAAAAATTAACTTTTTATTTTAATCCGATCGGGTGTAATTTTAATTTTTGGCAATTTTTTTTTTCCTCAAACCACAATGATACGAGGGGCTGCTGATAAGTCTTTGGCTTTACCCAGAAATAAACGAGATAGGATGATGAAACTTTCCATTTATTCCACACACTCTCCACTGATGACAACACACTTCCAAGTTCTGTAAGCCTAGCAAAAAGAAGGATTCGGTTCTGCCGCAAACCAGGCATCCGTAGCAGCCATGGCATCAGAAATGGTGTGAAATGTGGTACCCTTGAGGTGTTTCTTCAGGTTTGGACACAGATGATAGTCGGAGGGAGCTAGATCTGGTGAAATAGGTGGGTGGTCATCCAGCTGGAAGCCCGGCTCTGCCAGTTTTGCCGTGGTCACTTGTCTTGTAGGAACAAGATTCCTTTGGACAGCTTACCATGCCTTTTGGCCTTCAGAGCTGCCTTCAATTGCATTGATGGTGGAACCCTTTTGAAGGTAGTCCACTAGCAGCACACCCTCCTTATCCCAGAACACAGACACCATCACCATAGTGGCTGATTTTTGCACCCTGAACTTATTTGGATGAGGAGAACCCCTGTGCCTCCACTCTTTTGACTGCTCCTTGTTTTCAGGGTCATAAAAATAAATCCAGGTCTCATCCATAGTGACCAGTCGATCCAGAGAGTTCTTATCAGTCCGGAAACGCTGACAAATGGAGCGGGAAGTTTTCACTCGCAGCTTCTCTGATCTGTGGTCAAACATTTGAGGACCCACTTTGCAGAAGCTTCCTCTTGTCCAAATGTTCATGGATAATGACACAAACATGTTCAGGGGAAATCCCCATGATATCTGTGTACCGCCTCCAGGCGAGCAGCCTGGCTGTTGCCGCCGCTCGTATCCGGTTCCGGATCCGTGGTGGCTTGAGCGGTCTCTGGACCCGGTGTCGCGCGGCCACTCGATTAAAAGAAAAGGGGGAGATATGTACAGGGGGATTTTGGAAAGTTTGTGACACCACCCACGGTGCGTGGTAATGTGAGGGACCACCACTGCCGTTGGGGAGTCCGGTGACGATTGTGTGGCAGCGTGATGTTTAACCCCTCCGTGGGTAGGGGATTCGTGTCCCGGGGCCCGTTGGTATAGGATGGTGTTTGGGTGCCGTTGAAGAGATAGGTGCAGGGATTATCAGTGTACTCACTCAGTCCGAGAGTAACCACACTGACAGCTTGTAAACCAAAGTTCTGAGCACCACTGTAGTCCACGGGGAGCACACCTGGATCCGTGCTCCTGGTGTTGCGGTTAGTCTGTGGCCCTATTCCTTGCACCATAGTCTCAATTGGACCCGTTGGTATGAAACTCTCCGGGCCCCGCTCACCTGTATGGCTAACGGAGTGAGCTTGCTCTCAAGGTTCACGCGTAGGATTTCTTTGAACTGTAGTGGGAAAGTCCTATCCCATCGGTGCGCTAGTACCCCGATTTTGAAGCGGGTTGGGGATGACACTTGAAGATTTCACCCCCATCGGATAAATTACCGGAACGCGTGAAGCTACTTTCCGGCCTGGGGTTCACGTACCCCGTCATTCCCTGGCCCCTGCCCGGTGATAGCTCAAGGCCCTCCTTGGCAGTCCATGCCCCTTTACACTGTCCCCTGCGACCGGGTTACAGCTCCTACCAGGCCCAGACCAATGTCTGCCACCTAGTATACAGGAGTTCTCCTCCGTGGCCTCTCCTCATGAGAGCCACTTCACCTCCTCTCTCCTCAACTCCCCAAACTCAACTCAACTCAACTGACACTTTCCTCACTTTCCCCTCACCAACCCCCATGTGGGCGGCCCTATTCCCTTCAGGCCTCCCAATGGTGTGTCTGGCAGGTTCAAGTGGGAAGTGTTCCTAGGATTTTGATTGGACAAGCTGTAACAACACCAAAGGACTGGGATCTGTAACCAAGGAGGATTGTATACTGTGCAGAAGGGCAGGTTGCACAATACCCTGTGACGACCTGATAGGCCAGGGCGTCACATCTGCTATTGCTTTAGCTGAAATTCGTGGATTCTCCAGTATGAGGTTGTGTGCAGCATCGACGATCTCCGGAACAAAACAACCACTCTCTATCGTCCAGGACATTCCTCATCATTGGGGCTGAAGTGGCCCGTTTTAAATTTGACAACCCAGTTCATAACTGTGGAATATGAAGGGCATTGATACCATTGATAACCCTGAATCTGTTGTTATTTTTCTTTTCTTCCTGCGCCTCTCCATTCCTGAGATATGGCCTCTTCTGCCCTGTTATTGTCGCGGGCGGAGGGGACGCGCTCGCCACGCTCGGGTCCGGGGCTTCTGCTGCTGCTTGGTGGCTCGAGCGGTGGACCGGACCCGGGGACTCGAGCAGCGCTCCTCATCCACGAGTGAAAAGGGGGTGGTTTGTTTAGGGAGATAGTTCGTGACGCCACCCACGGGTCGTGGTGATAAAGGGCACCACCGCTGCTGGTGACGGGGATCCCGGGAGCGATGGTAGGGAGCAGCTAGGATGTTGTCCCCTCCGTGGGTAGGGGTTGGTGGTCCCGGGGCCCGGTGGTGTAACGGGGAGACCGGATGGCTGGGGTGCAGGGTTGCAGGGACAGCGCGGCGCAGTGCCGGATGGCACTGGTGTACTCACTCAGGCAGTCAATGACAGAGTCTCTGGTAAACCAAACGGCTGGATGGACGGGTCCCACAGACGGCTGCGGTGTTTTTCCCCTGACCCCGGGTTGGTAATGTAAGTCCTTTCCTGCACCTTCGTGTACGCTCCTCCTGCGCTCCGGTTTCCAGCTGGCTCCCCGGTTCGGTACCGGACGGGCCACCATCCTGTCCCAGCTACCTACGGTTCCACCAAGACTGTCTTACCAGCTCCTGCAGACGGCCACTATCGTCTGTGTGACGCCCTGGGCAAGCCAGGGGTCACAGGTAATTACATCACCACACCCTACACCCCGGCTAGGCACATCAAAGCTAGACCAGAAACCCTTGTTGCCTTCCTGCAGGGGCTGATGTTCACACCAGGGGGCAGAGCCAGGCGGTTGGTCTCCGCCCACCGAGGAGTTCACAGTCCTGGAGGCGGGAAAAGTGGCAGTTGAGAGTTGAGCTAGGGAAGTGAAGGAGTGAGGAGCAAGAGTGAGGAGCGGTCATATTAGTGTTGGAGGTAAAAGTGAGAAGAAGCAGAGTGTGGTACAGGAGCAACAAACTGACTGCGTCCGGGTGTGTGCCCCGGGCGAGACAGCAAGGTTAGCAGACGGCGGTGACCATCTGCAGGAGTGGCTAATCGGAGTTGCCATAAGGACCGTGGACGGGCGGTGGCCCGGCGGTACCGGACCGGTACACGAAGAGAAGTCAGCACCATTGGCAGGGGCCTTTCGGACCCCGGCAAGGCTTGGAGTCGCCGTACAATTTGCCAAATCCGTCAGTGAAGGGGACCTCCTGGGTTTCCAAACAACTAAGTCCCGATTGAAGGCAACAGTCCAACCGTATGAGAGAGACACCGCCACCGCCAAGGCACCAGTTTCTCAGGGCCAGCGCCTGTGGGCAAAGAGGGGCTCCTCCGGCCCATATCCAAGCCGGGGAGCGGGTTACCGGTGGGAACCCATTGGAACCAACAACAGTACTAGGTGCAGGAAAAGAGACAGTCACCGTTAACTACCGGGGAAGAGCAATAGCAGCCGTCCGTGGGAACCGTCTTTCCAGCCGTGTGTTTTACCGTGAACTGTGTCAATGTCTCAGGCTGAGTGAGTACCACAGTGCCGTGAGGCACAGCGCTGCCCCCCCCGCGACCCTGCACCTCGCCAGGCCCCGCAACCCGCCTGCTACCGTTTATCCCTACCCCATCTCCGGGCCCCGGGACAACCAACCCCCTACCCACGGAGGGGAGAACTAACAATGTGGCTGCTCACTGTCACAACTCCCGGGATCCCCGTATAGAGCAGCGGTGGTGCCATCCCTATCACCACAACCGTGGGTGGCGTCACAGACAAACACTAACTCCCCCACCAACAAATCAAACCCCCTTTCACTCACGGGCGAGGAGCGCCGCTAGAGGCCCCGGGATCTGGCCCACCGCTCGAGCCACCACAGAGGAGCGGCCAGACCCGAGCGGAGGGAGAGCGCGGCGTCCCCTCCTCCGCCCGCGACATCTGCCTGCCTGGCTACACGAGGGCCCTAGGCTCCAACCTAGGCCCCAGTCTGCGTCTGCCTCTCTGCAGACCTCCTCTCTCTTCCTCTGCCTGGACTTGTCTGAACTTGTTTTCTGCCTCAGGCCAGCTAGACTCCTCGATGGGCGTGCCTATCTGCTTGACTCCGCCCACCTGGTGTGTCTGTCTGAACCCGAGTGAAGAAATCAGGTCTCACTGGGGATGACTGCTGTGAACTGCTGGGGGTGTGTGTGTGTGTTGTTACCTGTGACCCCTGGCTAGTCCAGGGCATCACATTATGTTACTCTACTCTTTTTACCAAGTAGGTGTGGTTCTATGCTCTTATGTGTCAGAAGACAACGCCCACTTGGATAGCAAGACTACATTTACAGTCAGGGAAGAAAGAGCCATATCTTAGAAACGGAGAGGCACAGGAACAAAAGAGAAAGAATGCCAGATTCAGGAGAACAAGAGCATTTATTATTATCGGTGCTCACAAAATAAATCCCCTATCAGTATGTTTTGGGGATGTGGGAGTAGACTGAAGTCCTCAAAGGAGACCCATGCAAACACAGAGAGAACATACAAACTCCATGCAGATATTGTTCATGCTATGGCAGGTTTGAACCCACAACTCCAGTGCTGCAAATCAGCAGTGCTAACCACTGAGCCACCATGGTCAAAAAATTATATGGCAAGTGATGAGCCCTTCTTAAATGCCCATGTCATCAGAGTCTCACATTAATAACCTAGACTCAGGAGGAGCTTGACGATTGCAGTCGCAAAGGGTGCAACCAGGCCCATATGGGAAGGGAGCCTGCGAGTGCCCATAATAGATGGATATGAATCCAGGGACGCACATTCAGCTGAAATGTATTGGTGAGCCGAGACCTACCAGCTCCCTGCAATACACAGTGATGACCAATCAAAGGCCAGGACGGGGGTCATTATTACAGGAAGGGGCCCAGGATTGGAACATTATTACAGGAAGGGGCCAAGGCTGGGGGACATTATTACAGGAAGGGGCCCAGGATGGGGGACATTATTACAAGAAGGGGCCCAGAATGGCAACATTATTACAGGAAGGGGCCCAGGATGGTGGACATTATTACAGGAAGGGGCCCAGGATGGGGGACATTATTATAGTTAGGGGAACCAGGATGGGGACCTTTATTACAGGAAGGGGGCCCAATATGGGGGACATTATTACAGAAAGGGGACCCAGAATGGGGAACTTTATTACGGGAAGGGGGCCCAGAATGGGGGAAATTATTACAGGAAGGGGGCCCAGAATGGGAACATTATTACAGGAAGGGGCCCAGGATGGGGGACATTATTACAGGAAGGGGCCCAGGATGGGGGACATTATTACAAGAAGGGGCCCAGAATGGGAACATTATTACAGGAAGGGGCCCAGGATGGGGGACATTATTACAGGAAGGGGCCCAGGATGGGGGACATTATTATAGTTAGGGGAACCAGGATGGGGACCTTTATTACAGGAAGGGGGCCCAAGATGGGGGACATTATTACAGAAAGGGGACCCAGAATGAGGGACATTATTGCAGGAAGGGGGCCCAGGATGGGGGAGATTATTACTGAAAGGGAGACATCATTGCTGAAAGGGGCCCAGGATAGGAGACATTATTACTGAAAGGGGCCCAGGATGGGGGAGATTATCATTGGAAGGCAGACCAGGATGGAAAGGGGGCCATGAAGGGAAAACATTATTACAGAAAGGAGCCTGGTATGGAGAACATTATTACAGGATGTGGTCATGGAGAACATTATGAATGGAGAACATTATTAAGCCCAAGATGGGGGATATTATTACAGGAAAGACCCCAGGATGTAAACATTATTACAGGAAGGGGCCAGGATGGGAACAATATTACAGGAAGGGGCCAAGGATGGGGGACATTATTACAGGAAGGGGCCAGAATGGGAACATTATTACAGGAAGGAGCCAAGGATGGGGGACATTATTACAGGAAGGGATCAGGATGGGGGACATTATTACAGGAAGGGGTCAAGATGGGGAAGACTATTAAAGGAAGGGGCCCAGGAAGGGAACACTATTACAGATAGGAGCCAGAATCAGGGATATTATTACAGGTAGGGGCCTAGTATGGGAACATGCTTATAGGAAGGGTGTCACGCTTCCCGGTCCCCGTGCCCCGCTCTCCGGTCCCCGTGGCCAACTCCCCGGTTCCCGGTGGCGTCCCCTGCTCACCACTCCGGTCCCGGCCTCCTCTTCCTCGCCTGCGCCCTCCATGTGTCCTGCTCCCCGCTCCCGGCGCCCCTCTGTGATGTGGGACACTCAGCCGGGCACCCCTGCTTCCTCTGCACCGCTCCCTGGACTGGCTTCTGGCACACGGGCCTCGCGCATGCGCATTAGGGCGCGAGCGCGGTCATTGACCCTCTCTTAAAGGGCCAGCACCTAGAGACAGGAAATTGCATAGACAGGTACAGGGTATATTAGGATTCTCTTTCCTGGTGGGCGGGGCCTGTTCTACGTGTTTAGTAAGCTAGGAGTTCAGGTCCCCGTATTGCTGTGTCCAGTATTAACCCCTGTCTGTCTCGCAGAGCCTGTCCTGCCACGCCAGCCGGTCCTGACCACGTCCGTTCCAGTGCTACTGACGGTGACTTTGGCGGAAGTTCCACCACCTCTGCAGCTCCGCCAGTCTCCAGTCCCTGGCTCCGTTTGGTGACCCGTTTCCTCGCTCAGCAGGTTCCGGATTCCGCCTGACCCTACAACCGGCCTCGGACCCTGAGCCTCGTCACCCGGACTACCGTCTAGAACTCCGTGTTCTCAGCGACATCTACTTTCCAGCTCTTCTACGGACTGTCTTGCTACCAATAGTGCTTCGGCTGCCGTGCATCAAGACCCTCTGGCAGGGTGACCGGCCTGGCTGCCTCACCAAGGGAACCGGTGTACGGTCCAGTGTTTCCACCACCCGGACGTAACAGCTAGAACAGGCCATGGATCCCGCCGAAGCACTAGCGGCCCAGCTGGGCAACTTGCAGCAGGAACTCGGACGACAGCGCGAGACCCAGTCCCGCATGCTGGCCTTCATGTCCTCGGTGGATACCCGCCTGAACACGCTGCAAGCAACTGCCACGTCCCTGGCATCTCAGGCTTCTACAGCACAGTCCACGGCCGCAGTTCCCGTGGCGGCTTCCTCGGAAGCTTCTAAACTCCGCTTGGCCTCTCCACCCCGATATGTCGGAGATCCTAAGACCTGCAGAGGATTCTTGAATCAGTGCTCCCTCCACTTTAAGCTGCTTCCGCACCTGTTTGCTTCCGACCAAGCCAAGGTGGCGTTTGTGATGTCCCATCTGGAGGGAGAAGCACTGGCCTGGATGAACCCTTTATGGGAGAAGGAGGATCCGGTAACCACCAACATCCAGGAATTCCTGCAGGCTTTTCGTATTACCTTTGACGAGCCCGGACGCGCCTCCGCGTCCGCCTCATCGCTCCTCAGGCTACGTCAGGGGACTTTGACGGTGGGCCAATATGCTATCCGTTTCCGCACCTTGGCCTCAGAATTAGGGTGGAACAATGAGGCCCTAACCGCCGCCTTCTGGGAGGGACTCTCGGGCCGTATTAAGGATGAGCTGGCTGGTCGTGACGTGCCTTCCACCCTGGATGCCCTGATCGCTCTAGCGAACCGAGTGGATCTTCGCTTTCAGGAACGATCCAAAGAGGTGTCCCGCGAGAGGCGTCCGATACGGCACTCCTCCCCACCACTGAAGTCCATCGCTCCCCAGTCGGCGTCACCTGGCGCTTCTACCTACGAGCCCATGCAGATTGACCGCCTGAGGCAGTCTGAGCAACGCAGAGCAGAACGACTAGCAAAGGGTCTCTGCTTCTACTGCGGAGATGGCACACACCTGCTACGCTCCTGTCCTGAGAAGCCGGGAAACTCCAAAGCCTAGGCTTGGTAGGAGAGGCCACCCTAGGTGCTGGGACTCTCTCAGACTCCGTTACATGGACTGTTCAAGTGACTACAGAAGAGACCCGGTTCACGGCAGAGGCATATCTCGATTCCGGAGCAGCAGGCAACTTCATCCAGCAGGCCACGGTGGATAAGTACCAGGTGCCTGTTCTCCCACTAGAAAAACCGCTGGTGATCGCCTCTGTAGATGGGAGACCCCTCTCTGACACCGTCTCGTTGATCACCAAGCCTGTGGAATTACGGATCGGTGCCCTGCACACCGAAAATATCACCGTCTACGTCCTCCCGCGCATGTCTCATCAGATCCTGCTGGGACTCCCATGGTTACGGGCACACGAACCGTCGGTCAGCTGGAGTACAGGTGAAATTACCCGATGGGGCTCCTCGTGTCACAAGAGATGCCTGAAATCCATACAGCCCATCCGACGACCTCCGGTTCTAGAGTCTCTACCAGGACTGCCTTCTGCCTACTGGTCCTTCACGGACGTGTTTGATAAAAAGGAGTCAGAGGTACTACCGCCTCATCGTCCCTACGACTGTGCCATCGACTTACTGCCGGGAACTACGCCTCCTAGAGGAAGGATATACCCCTTGTCCCCTGCTGAAACACGGGCCATGTCTGCCTATATCACCGAGAGCCTGGCAAAGGGGTTCATTCGGAGGTCCTCGTCCCCTGCCGGAGCAGGTTTTTTCTTCGTCAAGAAGAAGGAAGGTGATCTGCGCCCTTGCATTGACTACCGGGGATTAAACCAGATCACCGTAAAAAACAAATATCCTCTGCCACTCATCCCCGAACTATTCGATCGGCTCCGAGGAGCTCGTGTATTCACCAAGTTGGACCTCCGTGGGGCCTATAACCTGGTTCGCATTCGCTCTGGAGACGAATGGAAGACCGCATTCAACACTCGGGATGGGCACTACGAGTATTGTATCATGCCCTTTGGTCTATGTAATGCTCCGGCAGTCTTCCAAGAACTGGTGAACGACGTGTTCAGAGACCTCCTCTATGTCTGTGTCGTGGTGTATCTGGACGACATCCTGGTCTTCTCTCCGGACCTACAGACCCACAGAGAGAACGTGCAGCTAGTACTCCAAAGGCTTAGAGAGAACTGTCTGTACGCCAAGTACGAGAAGTGCGTCTTTGAAAAGTTGGGTCTTCCCTTCCTGGGTTATGTAATCTCGGACACTGGCCTGCAGATGGACCCAGAGAAAGTGTCTTCCATCCTCAACTGGCCTCCTCCTTCCGGACTGAAGGCCATCCAACGCTTCCTCGGCTTTGCAAACTATTATCGTCAATTCATCCCGCACTTCTCTGCCCTGACTGCGCCTCTCTCTGCCTTGACTAAGAAGGGAGCTAATCCTAAGGACTAGCCACCGGCGGCCGATGCCGCGTTCTGCTCTTTGAAACAGGCGTTTGCTTCTTCCCCGGTTCTCCATCGCCCTGAATTGAACCGACAGTTCACCTTGGAGGTGGATGCCTCCTCCTCAGGGGCCGGGGCAGTGTTGATGCAGAAATCCTCCACCGGGAAGATGGTCACTTGCGGATTCTTCTCCAAGAACTTCTCGGCACCCGAACGCAACTACACCATCGGTGATCGGGAGTTACTGGCCATCAAGCTGGCCTTGGAGGAATGGCGCTACCTCTTGGAGGGAGCAGTATACCCCGTGATCATCTACACAGACCGCAAGAATCTGGAGTAGACTGAACCCAAAGACTGAACCCGCGACAAGCCCGCTGGTCCTTGTTTTTTGCTCGATTTGATTTCCAACTCCATTTTCGGCCCGCAGATAAGAACGTGCGGGCAGACGCCTTGTCTAGGTCCTTCGTGCCCGTGGAGCAGGAGGAGGAGACGTTCCAGCCCATCATCAGCCCCAGTAAAGTTATTCCGGTGGCTCCTGTCGCTCTGATTCAGATACCCCCAGGGAAAACCTATGTCTCAGATACTGACAGACAGAGAGTCCTGCACTGGGGTCATGCCTCGAAGATCGCCGGCCATGCTGGTCAGAAGAAGACTTGGAGTATGATTGTCCGTCACTATTGGTGGCCGTCCCTCCGTAAAGACGTCGCAAACTTCGTCTCAGCCTGTCCATCCTGTGCCCGGAACAAGACACCCAAGCACCTACCATATGGATGTCTTCTGCCTCTGCCCATTCCTTCCGTTCCGTGGCAACATATTGCAATGGACTTCATTACGGACTTACCCTTGTCCTCCGGACACACGGTCATATAGGTTGTGGTGGACCGTTTTTCAAAGATGGCTCACTTCGTTCCCATGGCCGGGCTGCCCTCTGCCCAGGAGCTAGCTGACTCCTTCATACAACACATATTCCGATTGCATGGCTTTCCTGCACACATTGTGTCCGACGGAGGAACTCAGTTTACCTCGCGCTTCTGGAGGGCTCTCTGCAAACATCTGGGAGTATCCTTGGACTTTTCTTCGGCCTACCACCCTCAGTCGAATGGCCAAGTGGAACGGGTCAATCAGATCCTGACCTCCTTCCTGCGCCACTACGTCAACATCCATCACGACGATTGGTCCACGCTCCTTCCTTGGGCTGAATTCTCCCACAACCAACACATCAGCAAGTCCACCTCCAGCTCTCCCTTCCAGGTCGTTTATGGACTTCAGCCTTCTGTCCCGTTGCCAGTATCCTCGGCTTCCGATGTCCCCGCGGCAGATGCTCTGGTCCGGGACTTCTCAGCTATATGGAACTCTGTCAAGACTTCCCTAGAGAGTGCTTCTTTGCGGATGAAGAGACATGCGGACTAGAGGCGCCTGGATCCCCCGTGTTTCTCCCCAGGTGATCTGGTCTGGCTTGCATCCAGATATGTCCGATTGAAGTTACCATCGTACAAGTTGGGTCCTCGTTACATCGGGCCGTTTAAAGTCATCAGCAAGATTAATGCAGTCTCCTACAAGCTGCAGCTCCCGGCCACGATGCGGATACCCAACTCCTTCCATGTCTCCTTGCTCAAGCCTGTTGTCCTTGGTCCCTTCTCCGCTGGTGCCGGTACTGCTCCTCCTCCCATCGCTGAAGATGACATCTATGCGGTAAGGGATATCGTGGCCATGAAGACCGTGCGAGGTCGGCAATACTTCCTGGTGGACTGGGCGGGTTATGGTCCCGAGGATAGGTCCTGGGAGCCCCGGGAGAATGTTGGCACTCCTCTGATTCGTGCCTTCCTGTCCCGGTTGCGGGGAGGGGGGCGTGGGGGAGGGGGTACTGTCACGCTTCCCGGTCCCCGTGCCCCGCTCTCCGGTCCCCGTGGCCCGCTCCCCGGTTCCCGGCGGCGTCCCCTGCTCACCACTCCGGTCCCGGCCTCCTCTTCCTCGCCTGCGCCCTCCATGTGTCCTGCTCCCCGCTCCCGGCGCCCCTCTGCGACGTGGGACACTCAGCCGGGCACCCCTGCTTCCTCTGCACCGCTCCCTGGACTGGCTTCTGGCACACGGGCCTCGCGCATGCGCATTAGGACGCGCGCGCGGTCATTGACCCTCTCTTAAAGGGCCAGCACCTAGAGACAGGAAATTGCATAGACAGGTACAGGGTATATTAGGATTCTCTTTCCTGGTGGGCGGGGCCTGTTCTACGTGTTTAGTAAACTAGGAGTTCAGGTCCCCGTATTGCTGTGTCCAGTATTAAGCCCTGTCTGTCTCGCAGAGCCTGTCCTGCCACGCCAGCCAGTCCTGACCACGTCCGTTCCAGTGCTACTGACGGTGACTTCGGCGGACGTTCCACCACCTCTGCAGCTCCGCCAGTCTCCAGTCCCTGGCTCCGTTTGGTGACGCGTTTCTTCGCTCAGCAGGTTCCGGATTCCGCCTGACCCTACAACCGGCCTCGGACCCTGAGCCTCGTCACCCGGACTACCGTCTAGAACTCCGTGTTCTCAGCGACATCTACTTTC
>NW_027442678.1:0-42500 GCF_048569485.1 Anomaloglossus baeobatrachus | reverse complement strand
TATAACTTACATTTTATTATTATTTTTTACAATATAAATAATTCCACACAGCGCTGATTGTTCAGTTTTGCTGGAATTTTAATTTTACCGTATTTCCACAAGTCGTGGCCGCAGGACTGACATTGAAAGAGTGGGCGGAGCCTCACAAGGAAAAACGGAACCGCGCAGCTGACAGTCTTCATAACTTACCATATTGGATCAGAGTGGATTTTTTGAGGATCTCTCTGTAGCCTTCATTATGTACATTTGGTACTGAAGTGACTGAAATTCAGTTTTTTGAAGAGTGGGAGGAGCCTCACGGCGAAAAACGTAACAGAGCGCAGCCGAGAAAGTGCTTATAATTTCACACATTGTGTCGTAGTGGATTTTTTGAGGACCTCATTTTAGCCACTACATTATGTACATTTGGTACTGAGGTGACTGCAATGGATTTTTTCGAAGAGTGGGAGGAGCCTCAAAGCAAAAAGCGTAACAGAGCGCAGCTGAAAGTCCTCATAATATCCACATTGTGTCGTAGTGGATTTTTTGAGGACCTCAAAAAAGCCACTCCGTTCTAGCTGCTTCAGTAGTGAGCCGTCTATATCAGAGTGGATTTTTTGAGGACCTCATTTTAGCCACTACATTATGTACATTTGGTACTGAGGTGACTGCAATGGATTTTTTCGAAGAGTGGGAGGAGCCTCAAAGCAAAAACCGTAACAGAGCGCAGCTGAAAGTCCTCATAATATCCACATTGTGTCGTAGTGGATTTTTTGAGGACCTCATTTTAGCCACTCCGTTCTAGCTGCTTCAGTAGTGAGCCGTCTATATCAGAGTGGATTTTTTGAGGACCTCATTTTAGCCACTCTGTTTTAGGTGATTCAGCAGTGAGCCGTCTAGATCAGAGTGGATATTTTGAGCACCTCATTTTTGCCACTCTATTCTAGATGATTCACTAGTGAGCTGTCTAGATTGGGCCCGTGAGTCACTGTGGCCCCGTGGACCTCCTGACGACGATCATACTTTCATTTATATCGGCATCACCATCACAGATGCCAATACAATTGAAAGGAACAATGCGAGGAGGAGCAGAACACTCTATTTCTAATCATTCTACTACTATGTGTCTGTGAGACACTGATGTTTCAGCATGGAGGACTGCGGTTACTAGAGATGAGCGAGCCTCTGAAGGCTCCGTTCGAGGTGCCGTTCGACGAACCGTTTGACGAACCTCTCGAACCCCATTGAAAACAATGGGAGGCAAACACCTAAAAACACATAGAAAACACCTTCAAAGGTGTCCAAAAGGTGACAAACAACTCACAACATACCACAAACACATGGGAAAGTGACAAGGACATATACTCATGCGAAAACGAAACAGCTGGACGAGGAAAAAGAGGAGGAGACACAGATATAGGCATGGCACGCCCTTCTAAAATCATGTAAAACACAGCAAAGGGACTCTAAGCAGAGTCTCCCTTTTTTCCAAAAATTGGGCCACACACACCCCTTCAGTGGCATCACTTGTGCCCCAGTTGCAAACTTGACCTGTTGATTTGCATCAAGCACATTCAAAAATACGCCAGCCTTAACTGTCTTCAGGATGACACCTGGGTAGGTAGCAAAGTCCTTGCTGAACTATGACTTGTTCATCTTGGATCATTTTTAAAAACACAGCAAGGGGACTCCAAGCGGAGTCTCCCTTTTTTCCAAAAATTGGGCCCCACACACACCACTTCAGTGGCATCACTTGTGCCCTAGTTGTAAACTTCACATGTTGACTTGCATCAAGCACAATCCAAATCCACAAGCCTTTACTCTCCCCAGGATGACACCGGGGTAGCAAAGTCCTTGCTGATCCATGACTTGTTCATCTTGATGAACGTTAGTCTGTCCACATTGTCACTGGACAGACGCGTGCGCTTATCTGTCAGCACACACCCAGCAGCACTGAAGACACATTCAGAGACATCGCTGGCTGCGGGACATGACAAAATCTCCAAGGCGTAAGTGGAGAGCTCTGGCCATTTTTCAAGATTTGAAGCCCAAAATGAGCAAGGCTCCATTTGCAAAGTCATGGCATCGATGTTCATTTGGAGATACTCCTGTATCATCCTCTCCAGCCGTTGACTATGTGTCAGACTTCTTGTCTCTGGTGGCCTTGCAAAGTGTCACGCTCCCCGGGTCCTCGGCTCCCCTCCCCGGGTCCTCAGCTCCGCTCCCCGGCTCACCTGCCACGCTCCCCTCGTCCCAGCCTCCGGTGCCCGTCCTCCATAGGTCCTCTGGTCGCCGATCCCGGCGTCCGACATCTTCCCAGGCCCTGGCCGGCTCTCCTGCGTCCTCCTCGCAGCCTCCTTCCCTGGCTTCTGGCACCCGGGCCGCGCGCATGCGCATTAGGGCACGCGCGCGGTCACTGACCCTTTCTTAAAGGGCCAGCGTCCAGTAACAGGAAATGAGGTTAGTCAGGTTCAGGGTATAAAGGGGGTTCTTGTCCAAGGGGGCGGGGCCTGATCTTCGTGTTCCCTGAGCTAGGAGTCAGGTCTCCTGGTGTTTATGTGCCTGTACTCACCTATCTCTCTTTGTAGAGCCGTACCTGCCTCGCCATCCAGTCTGCCGTATCCCGAACCCCGCACGCTGTCCGTCTGCCATCCGACAGCACCTGCCATCTCGGATCCCTGCGGTGACCCGTCATCTTGCTCCAGAGGTTCCGGACTCCGCCTGATATCATCTCGGCCTCCGAACCTGAGCTACGTCACCAAGACTACCTTCTGTGACTCCGTGGTCCCAGGGACTCCTCCGCTGTCTTCACTTGCACGGACTATCCTGCTGCCCTTCAGTGCTTCAGCTGCCGGACTCCCTACCTCCATCTTAGAGTTCGGTCCAGTGGATCCACCTCCTGGGTCTGCCCGACCGCCCGGCCGTGACACAAAGGAGGGTCTAAAACATTATGAAACGATTCAATAAAACTGCTGTTACCACCAGATACGGTGCTGCTGGTACGGTTTGACTGTTGATGACGAGACAGTCCCCTGTTTGTCAAGTTACAACTGGGAGATTCACTCCCTGCACCTGCACGGTTGTTTGGTGGAAAAGCCGAGCTAAGATCGAGTAACAGCTTCTGCTGATACTCCTGCATACGTGCGTCCCTTTCTATGGCTGGAATTATTTTGCAAAACTTGGACTTGTACCGGGGATCTAAGAGTGTGGCAAGCCAGTAGTCATCATTACTTCTAATTCGGACAATCCGAGGGTCATGTTGAAGGTAGTGCAGCAAGAAGGCACTCATGTGTCTTGCGCATCCCTGCGGACCAAGTCCTTGCTGTGTTGGTGGCGGCGAGGTGATAACCATGCTGCCTTCCTCTGACATATCCTCCCAACCTCGAACAACCGAAATTTGACCAAGGTCTCCCTCATCAGCTGAGTCTTCCATGCCCATCGACAGTTCGTCCTCCATTTCTTCATGGGCTCCTGCCCCTTCCTAAACAGTTTGGCTGCTACCATGCGCCCTTGTTAATCCCTCTCCCCCACTGTCCCATGCCTGCCGCCTTGGTGATGATGAACGTCTGGTCCTTGTAGATCTTGTTAACCCTTCCGTTGTCATGCTAATAATGGCATTGTCAGCGCTAAACATATTCGTCGCCATGTCGAAGCTGTGCAGAAAGGGTGCATAGGTCCTTGATCTGAGACCACTCCATCAGCGTGATCTGCACCACCTCTGCATCTCGTTGGCCCAGGCTATACGTCATAACGTATTGCACCAGGGCTCGGCGGTGCTGCCACAGTCGCTGTAACATGTGGAGAGTCGAATTCCAGCGTGTCGTCACATCGCATTTCAGGCGATGAACCAGCAGGCCGAAAGACCTCTGCAGCGATGCAAGTCGGTCAGCTGCGGCGGTTGAACGGCGGAAGTGAGCAGAGAGTGACCGTGCCCTGTGCAGAAGCCCATCTAGGTCGGGATAGTGGGTGAAAAATTGCTGGACAACAAGGTTCAAAATGTGAGCCATACAAGGCACGTGTGTCACCTTGCCCCGGCGAGGGGCCGCACCCAGGTTTGCAGCATTGTCGCACACGGCCTTACCTGGCTGCAGGTGTAGTGGAGACAACCATTTACGAAACTCTGAGTGCAGAGCTGACCACAACTCCTCAGCTGTGTGACTCTTATTTCCCAGACATTTCAACGTAAAGACCGCCTGATGCCGTTGAGCTCTACTGCCAGCATAGTAAGGAGGTGTGTGGGATTCCTTGTGCACAGTTACAACGCGGGTGGCCTGACCACACAGGCTTTGGGCGGAGGTGGAGGACCCAGATGAGGTTGAGGAGGCAGAAGCAGTGGAGGAACTTCGACATACAGAGGATTGACGCACAAGTCGTGGGGACGGCAAGACTTGTTCAGCAGACCCCTCACCATCTCTCACCATAGTTACCCAGTGCCCAGTCAGCGACATGTAACGCCCATGTCCATGCTTACTGGTCCAAGTATCGGTGGGGAAATGCACCCTGTCACACACAGAGTTTCTCAAGGAAGCGGCGATGTTGTGTGCGACATGCTGGTGTAGCGCAGGCATACCTTTCTTGGAGAAGTAGTGGCGACTGGGCATCTGGCACTGTGGCACTGCGACTGATATAAGGTCTTGAAAATCCTCTGTGTCCACCAGGTGGAAAGGCAGCATTTCGGTAGCCAAGAGCTTACAGAGGGTGAAAGTCAACCTCTTAGCTTTGTCATGGCTCGGAGGAAATGGCCTTTTATTTGTCCACATCTGAGGGACCGAGATCTGGCTGCTGTGTGGAGACGGTGGTGAGTAGGGTGTCCCTGGAAAACTGCAGATCTGTGAGGAAAGTGCAGGCGGAGACATGATGTTGCCTTCATCCAAAGTTGATGCTCTCGATGTCTGAGAGAGCTCTACACCAGCACTTGTTTCCCCTTCCAAACCAACTGACAACCTGCCAAGCAAACTGGCTGTTGCGGTTAAAGAGGTGGAAGATCTGCGTGGAAAAACATGTGTGACAGCTGTCCCCACAGTCATAGAAGATGAAGGGCGCGCGGAGGAATTTGAAGGGGCAGGCGGTGGTTGGCTCGCTCCGCTAGGCCGCATTGCAGCACGGTGAGCTTCCCACTGGGACTTATGCTTGTTATTCATGTGACGATTCATGGAAGAAGTTGTCAAACTGGTGAGGTTTTGGCCTTTACTTATAGATTGGTGACAAATTTTACAGATCACATGATTTGGGAGATCCTTTGCAAGGTCAAAAAAGGACCCGGCTAGGCAAGGCTTAGAGGCCATGCGACCTGCAGAGCCACCCCGACTTGTGCTCAGAGGCAGAGTTGTGGCTGAGGATGCAGTTGTTGACGTGCTTCCAGTTCTCCGACTCTGTCCAGGAAGGCGCAAGGTAACTTCGTCATCAGTTGCATCCTCCTCCACCGCCTCTGGTGTCCTCCTCGAGTGCCTGACTGGGTTGACAGTAAGTGGGATCTAGAACTTCATTATCAAGTTAAGTTGTCATCCCAATCTGGTATCTGCATCTCATCGTCATCAGTATGTTCCTCATTGTCTCTACCAACAGGTGTTACAGTTTGGGAATGAGGGTCTACATTATGCTCAGAAACTTGGTCATCAAGGCCTGAATCAGACTCACAAAGCTTCTGGGCATCACTGCAGACCATTTCCTGGTCTGTACTCACTGTAGCTTGGCAACAGACCTCTGATTCCCAGAGGCTATAGTGTGACTGAACAGCTCTGCAGACTCAGCCATCTCTGTTACACCATACTCTTCAGGGCGGGTGGAGACTTGAGAGCTGGGAGAAAGCAAGTACGATTGGGATGACAACTCAGAGGACTGTTGTTTTTTGGATGTTGAAGTTGAGGTGGAGGAGAGGCCACTTGTTGGAGCACTTGAGATCCATTCAAGCTTGTTTTTTTTTGTGCATCATCTACCTTTGTTACAGTTGTTCGGTTCCGTAAAAAAGGAAGCACATCGGATTGTCCACGGAAAGTAGTAGACATCTTACTTTTGCTGGAAGATGGCATTTCTTCAGCAGATGTTAATGTAGCTTTCCCACCTACCCCACGGACACAAACTTTTTTTCCTTTTCCAACACGCCTGTTCCCCTTTCCACCAGCATCTGTCCTTTTGCCACTCATTTTGTTAGCGAAAAGATTGGACACTTAAAATGTGGTAGCAAAAATGGAGAGGTGCTGTAGATTGCAGCGGTGGTCTAGCTTTAATGACAGCTGAAGAACCAACACTGACTATCCCAGACAATTTTAATATGCCCCTAACAGTGGCAGCACAGTTTGCAAATAGAATTGTGTGGGAAAAATGGGCAGTTGGGTAGAATGCCCGGGTGCTGTGGGTAGCAGGACAGCAAAGGGACACTAACGTAGTATTCCAGACACTTTTAGGATGGCACAAAAAGTGTCAGCTCTTTGGTCAAATAAAATAGCATGGCAAAAATGGGCAGGTGGGTATAATGCACGGGTGCTGTGGGTAGCAGGACAGCAAAGGAACACTAAGGCGGGCTTTGTACGTTGCGACATCGCAAGCCGATGCTGCGATGTCGCACGCGATAGTCCCCGCCCCCGTCGCAGGTACGATATCGTGTGATAGCTGGCGTAGCAAAAATTATCGCTACGCCAGCTTCACGCGCACTCACCTGCCCTGCGACCGTCGCTCTGGCCGGCGACCCGCCTCCTTCCTAAGGGGGCGGGTCGTGCGGCGTCATAGCGACGTCACACGGCAGGCGGCCAATAGCGGCGGAGGGGCGGAGATGAGCAGGATGTGAACATCCTGCCCACCTCCTTCCTTCCGCATATCCTACGGAAGCCGCGGTGACGCCGGTAGGAGATGTTCCTCGCTCCTGCGGCTTAACACACAGTGATGTGTGCTGCCGCAGGAACGAGGAACAACATCGGACCGTCGCGTCAGTGTAATTATGGATTACGCCGACGCTGCACCGATGATACGATTACGACGATTTTGCGCTCGTTAATCGTATCATCTAGGCTTTACACACTACGATGTCGCATGCGATGCCGGATGTGCGTCACTTTCAATTTGACCCCACCGACATCGCACCTGCGATGTTGTAGTGTGCAAAGCCGCCCTAAGGTACTATCTCAGACACTTTTAGGATGTCACAAAAAGTGTCAGCTCTTAGGGCAAATAAAATAGCATGGCAAAAATGGGCAGGTGGGTATAATGCACGGGTGCTGTAGGTAGCAAGACAGCAAAGGAACACTAAGGTAGTATTCCAGACACTTTTAGGATGGCACAAAAAGTGTCAGCTCCTTGGGCAAATAAAATAGCGTGGCAAAAATGTGCATGTGGGTAGAATGCACGGGTGCTCTGGGGAGCAGGACAGCAAAGGAAGCCTCACTTTCTATCCCTGCTAATGAAAAAATGCAGTAAGGAATTGCCTGAGCTGAGGTAGCCAGACGCTGTTATCTAAATCCCTACACCGCATTTGCACGGACATGCTTAGCAGCTATGGCTATGAATGCCTGTAAATCAGCCCTGAAAAGGGCTGAAATAACCAGCAGTCCCTAATCCCTAAAGCGCTGTGTAGATTGCACTGTATCTCTATAGCGCACACAGCAGCAGCAGCAGCAGCGTGAGCGGTGACTGTCACCCACACGCAGAAGACAGATAATAGCGGCGAAGGGGAAAATGGCCGTATCTTATAGATTAACCCCTTAACGACCGCGGGCCGTAAAATTACGTCCTAAATGACATAATCTTACTGCCCGCGGTCCTCCGGCGGCAGCATGCCGCGATCGGCACACATCTCAGCTGATTTTCACAGCTGAGATGTGTGCCTGCTAGGCACGAGCAGAATCGTTATCTGCTCGTGCCGATTAACCCCTTATATGGCGCTGTCAATACATGACAGCGCCATTATAAGCGCAATCGCGGTAAAGTTTTTACTTACCGCCGAAACCGGAAGTCACGTGACGCGATCACGTGACTCCCGATAGTTGTCATGGTAGTACAGGGTCATGTGATGACTCCTGTACTACACATGAATTGGTTTCACTTTCGCTGTGCCCGGGGCACAGCAAAAGAGAAAGACAGCGTATCTGCTGTTTACAGCCTTCCAGCTGTGATCAGCAGATACTGCAGAGCGATCGGAATGCTGATCGCAATAGCCCCCTAGGGGGACTAGTAAAATAAAAAAAAAAAGTAAAAAAATAAGTTTTAAAAAATTAAAAAAAAACAAAAAAACCTAAAAGTTCAAATCACCCCCCATTCGCCCCATTGAAAATTAAAGGGTTAAAAAAATAAAAAATATACACACATTTGGTATCGCCGCGTTCAGAAACGCCCGATCTATCAAAATATAAAATCAATTAATCTGATCAGTAAACGGCGTAGCGGCAAAAAAATTCCAAACGCCAAAACGACGTTTTTTTGTCGCCACAACTTTTGCGCAAAATGCAATAAGAGGCGATCAAAACGTAGCATCTGCGCAAAAATGGTACCGTTAAAAACGTCAGCTCGAGACGCAAAAAATAAGCCGTCATTGAGCCTAAGATCCCGAAAAATGAGAACGCTACGGGTCACGGAATATGGCGTAAAACGTGCGCCACTTTTTTCGGACAAACTTCCGATTTTTTTTTAACCCCTTATATAAAAGTAAACCTATACATGTTTGGTGTCTACGAACTCGCACTGACCTGAGGCATCACACCCACACATCAGTTTTACCATATAGTGAACACAGTGAATAAAATATCTCAAAAACCATAGTGCTATCGCACTTTTTTTGCAATTTTTCAGCATTTGGAATTTTTTTGCCATTTTCTAGTACACAATATGGTAAAACTGATGGTTTCATTTAAAAGTACAGCTCGTTCCGCAAAAAATGAGCCCTCACATGACCATATTGACTGAAAAATAAAAAAGTTACGTCTCTCAGAAAAAGAATGGCGAAAAAAAAAAACGGAAAGCGAAAAATCGGCCGGTCGTGAAAGGGTTAAGGACATGTGACATGCACAGCCTATGACACATGCCCTTGCTTGTCTGGCAAAAATCAACTTAGCTGTGTTTGTGTCTGTGATTTGCTGACAGCTTGGAACGCTCCACTGCACGCGCGGTCAGGGGAAAAAAAAATTAATAAATGGTGATCGGCATTCTCTCAGCACTTTGCAGTAGCACAGATCTAAACCCCGTCCCCCCCGCACACTATAAGCTGAAATTTGATAATAGTGTGAATCACAGAGTGACTCACACTATTACAGTGAAAAGCCAGCTAGTAACTAGCTAGGCTTTTTGGTGATCGAACCGTTCTCGAACGTAACTCGAACTGTCGAGCTTTTAGCAAAAATCACTCGAACATGAAATTGGCGAACCTCGAACATCGCTCATCTCTAGCAGTGACGTCACTACTGCGCACTGATGTGCTAAAATGTCAGAGTGGCATAACAGTGGACACACGCTGAGGAGACTGGGGCAGTGGCTGAATGAGGAGAAGTGAGTATATTTGTGTATTTAATCAGGAATTCCAGAGGACTATGGGGAAGCATTTATTGGGGTTGCAAAATAGTATATGGGGCTGCATATTGTTAGGACCAGGATGACGGGTAGGCCCAGGAGGTGGATCCACTGGACTGAGCACCCAACCGAGGGCAAGGTGCCCGGTAGCCGAAGCACTACGGGTAGCAGGACAGTCCGTTCAGAGGAGTGGGTGTAGAAGTCCCTGGGATCACGGAGTCTCTGAAGGTAGTCCGGGTGACGGAGCGCAGGTTCGGAGGCCGAGATGATGTCAGGCAGGGTCCACAACCAGCGGAACGGGGAGATCGGTCACCGCACAGATCCAGGAATCGGAGACGGTAGGGACTGAGAAGATGGCGGACAGTCCGTTCGGGGTTCTGGAACCGTCAGGACCGGTTGGCGGGACAGGAGCGGCTCTACAAGAGAGATAGGTGAGTACGAGACAATGGCACAGGGAGACCTGACTCTTAGCTTAGCAAACACGAAGAACAGGCCCCGCCCACTTGGAAAGGAACCCCCTATATACCCTGTACCTGCATCTTCAATATCCTGTTGGAGGACGCTGGCCCTTTAAGAAAAGGTCAATGACCGCGCGCACGCCCTAATGCGCATGCGCGAGGCCCGGGTGCCAGAAGCCAGAGCAGGATGCGGTGTACAGGAGGCAGGAGTGCCGGGCCGGCTCAGGACAGCAGACGGGCGCCGGGACCGGGGACCGGGTTGCCTGGAGGACGCAGGTGAGGGAGCATGGAGGCTGAGGAGCAGGGGACCGGGGAGCGTGGCACGGGAGTGGGGAAGCGAGGTCCGGGAGCGGGGGAGCGTGGCAGAGGAGCCGGGGAGCGTGGCAGAGGAGCCGGGGAGCGTGGCAGGGGAGCCGGGGAGCGTGGCAGGGGAACCGGGGAGCGTGGCACGGGCACCGGGGAGCATGGCACGGGCACCGGGGAGCGTGACACATATAACTATATGTTGGCGCACAATATTATATTGGGGCACACAATATGGTGGTGCACTATATGGGGGCTGCATACTAGTATATGGCAGAATATAAGGGGTGCATACTACTATATGGAGGAATATAAGGCGTGTACTAAACTATATGAAGGAATATAAGGGGAGCATAATACTATATGGAGGAATATAAGGGGTGCATAATACTATATGCAGGAATATAAGGGGTGCATAATACTATATGAAGGATCCCTTTTACATGGAATATAGGGGTGCATTATACATGGAGGACTATGGAGCTGCATAATCCAATATGAAGAACTATGGGGTGCATTTTAATACATATAGGACTTAAGGGGTTGCATTATATGGAGGACTAATTGGGTTACCTTATACATGGACTTTAGGGGTGCATTATACAGTGCCTACAAGTAGTATTCAACCCCCTGCAGATTTAGCAGGTTTGATAAGATGCAAATAAGTTAGAGCCTGCAAACCTCAAACAAGAGCAGGATTTATTAACAGATGCATAAATCCTACAAACCAACAAGTTATGTTGCTCAGTTAAATTTTAATAAATTTTCAACATAAAAGTGTGGGTCAATTATTATTCAACCCCTAGGTTTAATATTTTGTGGAATAACCCTTGTTTGCAATTACAGCTAATAATCGTCTTTTATAAGACCTGATCAGGCCGGCACAGGTCTCTGGAGTTATCTTGGCCCACTCCTCCATGCAGATCTTCTCCAAGTTATCTAGGTTCTTTGGGTGTCTCATGTGGACTTTAATCTTGAGCTCCTTCCACAAGTTTTCAATTGGGTTAAGGTCAGGAGACTGACTAGGCCACTGCAACACCTTGATTTTTCCCTCTTGAACCAGGCCTTGGTTTTCATGGCTGTGAGCTTTGGGTCGTTGTCTTGTTGGAAGATGAAATGACGACCCATCTTAAGATCCTTGATGGAGGAGCGGAGGTTCTTGGCCAAAATCTCCAGGTAGGCCGTGCTATCCATTTTCCCATGGATGCGGACCAGATGGCCAGGCCCCTTGGCTGAGAAACAGCCCCACAGCATGATGCTGCCATCACCATGCTTGACTGTAGGGATGGTATTCTTGGGGTCGTATGCAGTGCCATCCAGTCTCCAAACGTCACGTATGTGGTTGGCACCAAAGATCTCGATCTTGGTCTCATCAGACCAGAGAACCTTGAACCAGTCTGTCTCAGAGTCCTCCAAGTGATCATGAGCAAACTGTAGACGAGCCTTGACATGACGCTTTGAAAGTAAAGGTACCTTACGGGCTCGTCTGGAATGGAGACCATTGCGGTGGAGTACGTTACTTATGGTATTGACTGAAACCAATGTCCCCACTGCCATGAGATCTTCCCGGAGCTCCTTCCTTGTTGTCCTTGGGTTAGCCTTGACTCTTCGGACAAGCCTGGCCTCGGCACGGGTGGAAACTTTCAAAGGCTGTCCAGGCCGTGGAAGGCTAACAGTAGTTCCATAAGCCTTCCACTTCCGGATGATGCTCCCAACAGTGGAGACAGGTAGGCCCAACTCCTTGGAAAGGGTTTAGTACCCCTTGCCAGCCTTGTGACCCTCCACGATCTTGTCTCTGATGGCCTTGGAATGCTCCTTTGTCTTTCCCATGTTGACCAAGTATGAGTGCTGTTCACAAGTTTGGGGAGGGTCTTAATTAGTCAGAAAAGGCTGGAAAAAGAGATAATTAATCCAAACATGTGAAGCTCATTGTTCTTTGTGCCTGAAATACTTCTTAATACTTTAGGGGAACCAAACAGTTCTGGTGGTTTGATGGGTTGAATAATAAATGACCCTCTGAATAAACTTTTCACAATTTAAAAAAAAAATAAAAAAAGAAATAACATTCTTTTTTGCTGCATTTCACACTTCCAGGCTGATCTACAGTCCAAATGTCACAATGCCAAGTTAATTCCGAATGTGTAAACCTGCTAAATCTGCAGGGGGTTTAATACTACTTGTAGGCACTGTATATGGAGGATTATAGGGCTGCATAATACAATATGAAGGACTATGGGGATGCGTTATAATACATATAGGATTATGGGGGCTGCATTATATGAGGACTAATGGCGTTACCTTATACATGGACAATAGGGCTGCATTAGAATACATTAAGGACTATGGGGTGAATAATACAATACACTGTGTGCAGAATTATTAGGCAAATTAGTATTTTGATCACATGATACTTTTTCTACATGTTGTCCTACTCCAAGCTGTATAGTGAAAGCCAACTGCCAATTAAGTAAATCAGGTGATGTGCATCTCTGTAATGAGGAGGGGTGCGGTGTAATGACATCAACACCCTATATAAGGTGTGCTTAATTATTAGGCAACTTCCTTTCCTTTGACAAAATGGGTCAGAAGAGAGATTTGACGGGCTCTGAAAAGTCTAAAATTGTGAGATGTCTTGCAGAGGGATGCAGCAGTCTTGAAATTGCCAAACCTTTGAAGCGTGATCACCTAACAATCAAGCGTTTCATGTCAAATAGCCAACAGGGTCGCAAGAAGCGTTCCGGGACAAAAAGGCACAAAATAACTGCCCATGAATTGAGGAAAATCAAGATGCCATTTGCCACCAGTTTGGCCATATTTCACAGCTGCAACGTTACTGGAGTATCAAAAAGCACAAGGTGTGCCATACACAGGGACATGGCCAAGGTAAGGAAGGCTGATAAACCACCACCTCTGACCAAGAAACATAAGATAAAACGTCAAGGCTGGGCCAAGAAATATCTTAAGACTGATTTTTCAAAGGTTTTATGGACTGATGAAATGAGAGTGACTCTTGATGGGCAGATGGATGGGCCAGAGGCTGGATCAGTAAAGGGCAGAGAGCTCCGCTCCGACTCAGACACCAGCAAGGTGGAGGTGGGTACTGGTATGGGCTGGGATCATCAAAGATCAACTTGTGTGACCTTTTCGGGTTGAGAATGGAGTGAAGCTCAACTCCCAGACCTACTGCCAGTTTCTGGAAGACAACTTCTTCAAGCAGTGGTACAGGAAGAAATCAGTATCGTTCAAGAAAAACATGATTTTCATGCAGGACAATGCTCCATCACATGCATCCAACTACTCCACAGCGTGGCTGGCCAGTAAAGGTCTAAAAGATGAAAAAATAATGACATGGCCCCCTTGTTCACCTGATCTGAACCCCATAGAGAATCTGTGGTCCCTCATAAAATGTGAGATCTACAGGGAAAGAAAACAGTCCACCTCTGGGAGCAGTGTCTGGAGGCTGTGGTGGCTGGAGGCTGTGGTGACTGGAGGCTGTGGTGACTGGAGGCTGTGGTGTCTGGAGGCTGTGGTGTCTGGAGGCTGTGGCGGCTGCTGCACGCAATGCTGAGTGTAAACAGATCAAGCAATGACAGAATCTATGGATAGTCGGCTGTTAAGTGTCATCATAAAGAAAGGGGGCTATATTGGTCACTAATTTTTTGTGTTTTTTTTTGCATGTCAGAAATGTTTATTTCTAAATTTTGTGCAGTTATATTGGTTTACCTGGTGAAAATAAACAAGTGAGATGGGAATAGATTTGGTTTTTATTAAGTTGCCTAATAATTCTGCACAGTAATAGTTACCCGCACAGACAGATATCCTCCTAAGGCTATGTGTCCACGAGAGAATGTAGCTGCGGATTTTTCTGCATCAAAATCCGCAGCTTTCCCGCAAAATCCGCACCTTTTCAAAGGTGCGGATTTGCCGTGGATTTACCGCATAATTGCCGCGGATTTGATGCGGATTTTTTTTTCCCAATTTTAAAGCCAAAATCCGGATGAAAATCCGCAACAATAATTGACATGTTGCAGATTTTTCCGGACCAAAATCCGCACGAAATCCGCTGCGGAAAAATCCACAGCATGGACACAGCATTTCCAAAATGCCATAGAAATGGCTGGGAAGTGCCGGTGCTGCAGATTTTCGTGAAATCCGCGGCTTTTCTGCGAGAAATCCGCGGCAAAATCCGTGCATTTTCCACTGCGTGGACCTAAGATAGCCAAATCTAGCCTAAGATAGCCAAATCTAAAAAACCCCACTCCAACTGCCAAAAATATTAAGCTTTGATATTTATGAGTCTTTTGGGTGATTGAGAACATAGTTGTTGATCAATAATAGAAAAAAATCCTCTGAAATACAACTTGCCTAATAATTCTGCACACAGTGTATGAAGGACTATGGTGACTGCATTATAATACATATAGGACTATGGGGGTGCATTATAATATATGGAAAACTATGGGGTGCAGTATAATATACGCAGGACTGTGGGGTGCAGTATAATATACAGTTAGGTCCAGAAATATTTGGACAGTGACACAAGTTTTGTTATTTTAGCTGTTTACAAAAACATGTTCAGAAATACAATTATATATATAATATGGGCTGAAAATGCACACTCCCAGCTGCAATATGAGAGTTTTCACATCCAAATCGGAGAAAGGGTTTAGGAATCATAGCTCTGTAATGCATAGCCTCCTCTTTTTCAAGGGACCAAAAGTAATTGGACAAGGGACTCTAAGGGCTGCAATTAACTCTGAAGGCGTCTTCCTCGTTATCCTGTAATCAATGAAGTAGTTAAAAGGTCTGGGGTTGATTACAGGTGTGTGGTTTTGCATTTGGAAGCTGTTGCTGTGACCAGACAACATGCGGTCTAAGGAACTCTCAATTGAGGTGAAGCAGAACATCCTGAGGCTGAAAAAAAAAGAAAAAATCCATCAGAGAGATAGCAGACATGCTTGGAGTAGCAAAATCAACAGTCGGGTACATTCTGAGAAAAAAGGAATTGACTGGTAAGCTTGGGAACTCAAAAAGGCGTGGGCGTCCACGGATGACAAGAGTGGTGGATGATCGCCGCATACTTTCTTTGGTGAAGAAGAACCCGTTCACAACATCAACTGAAGTGCAGAACACTCTCAGTGAAGTAGGTGTATCTGTCTCTAAGTCAACAGTAAAGAGAAGACTCCATGAAAGTAAATACAAAGGGTTCACATCTAGATGCAAACCATTCATCAATTCCAAAAATAGACAGGCCAGAGTTACATTTGCTGAAAAACACCTCATGAAGCCAGCTCAGTTCTGGAAAAGTATTCTATGGACAGATGAGACAAAGATCAACCTGTACCAGAATGATGGGAAGAAAAAAGTTTGGAGAAGAAAGGGAACGGCACATGATCCAAGGCACACCACATCCTCTGTAAAACATGGTGGAGGCAACGTGATCACGTGGTCACTTGTGTTTATTGATGACATAACAGCAGACAAGAGTAGCCGGATGAATTCTGAAGTGTACCAGGATATACTTTCAGCCCAGATTCAGCCAAATGCCGCAAAGTTGATCGGACGGCGCTTCATAGTACAGATGGACAATGACCCCAAACATACAGCCAAAGCTACCCAGGAGTTCATGAGTGCAAAAAAGTGGAACATTCTGCAATGGCCAAGTCAATCACCAGATCTTAACCCAATTGAGCATGCATTTCACTTGCTCAAATCCAGACTTAAGACGGAAAGACCCACAAACAAGCAAGACCTGAAGGCTGCGGCTGTAAAGGCCTGGCAAAGCATTAAGAAGGAGGAAACCCAGCGTTTGGTGATGTCCATGGGTTCCAGACTTAAGGCAGTGATTGCCTCCAAAGGATTGGCAACAAAATATTGAAATTAAAAATATTTTGTTTGGGTTTGGTTTATTTGTCCAATTACTTTTGACTAGAGATGAGCGAACCGGTCGCGGTTCGGCTCGAGGTGGTTCGCCGAACGGAGGTCTCGTTCGAGTTCAGTTCGTCGAACGTTCGACGAACCGAACTCGAACGTATAGGCTATAATGGGAGGCAATCACAAACACATAAAAATGCATTATAAATGTACACAAACAGTTAATAAACATTGCCATAACACTTACCGGTCCTCGCGATCCCTTCTGCACTCTGTCTCCTGCCGCTATTCCATCCGATGATCGCTGAATCCTCCCGGTGACCTGCACTGCCAGCAGAGATGCAGGACCTATCGTGACGTCAAAATAGCCATGTGACCAGTCATGTGGCTATTATCTCATTGGCTACAGACTGGTCACATGACTATGACACGTCATGTAGGACCTGCGAGTGCATCTCTCCGGTACACGGTGCACATATGTGTATCGCCGTGTACCGGCGACATGCTCTAGCACACGGTCGACTCCCCGTTCCGTTAGGGACCGGCTGACACAGCCGGTCATTAACGGAGATCACCGTTGCCATAGCAACGCAGTTAGCGGTGACGTCACCGCTAACCGCGGCTCCGAGAGCACCGTTGCTATGGTAACGCGTCTGTCAGCGTTACCGCTAGCAGCCAGCAGTGATCACTCACGGAGTGAAGGCTGCACGCTGCTGCACGATTGTAGTGAGCATTGTAGTGAGGATGGAGGTTCCCCAGCCCCAAGTGATGAGCTGGTGAATCTCATCCTTCCTCACTACAATCGTCACTACTACTACACTAGAAAGAAAGAAGACAGAAGAGCAGGGTCGTGGAGGGCTGACAGGGGGTAATAAAGATGGAGTCTCTAATGTGTCTGTGTATTTATTTCTATTAAAGTATTTTTCCTCTGTGTGGTGTCTTTTTTTTAACCCTTTATTGGAGATTCTTAATGGCCGGGTCAAACGTGCCTGACATTAAGAATCTCTGGCTTAATACTGGCTAGTAAAACAAAGCCAGTATTAACTCATGATTACCCAACAAGCCACCCGGCTCCAGGGCTGTTGGAAGAGTTGGATACAGCGCCAGATGATGGCGCTTCTATGAGAGCGCCATTTTCTGGGACGGCTGCGGACTGAAATCCGCAGCAGAGGCGCCCACAAACCTCGGGCTAACCTGTGCTGCGTATTCCAATCCCCAGCTGCCTAGTTGTACCCGGCTGGACACAAAAATAGGGCGAAGCCCACGTCATTTGTTTTTTAATTATTTCATGAAATAAGTGAAATAATTAAAAAAAACGGGCTTCCCTATATTTTTGGTTCCCAGCCGGGTACAAATAGGCAACTGGGGGTTGGAGGCAGCCCGTGGCTGCCAGCTGTACCTGGCTAGCATACAAAAATATGGCGAAGCCCACGTCATTTTTTTGGTGGGCAAAAAACTTCTGCATACAGTCCTGGATGGAGTATGCTGAGCCTTGTAGTTCTGCAGCTGCTGTCTGCTCTTCTCCATACAGACAGACAGCAGCTGCAGAACTACAAGGCTCAGCATACTCCATCCAGGACTGTATGCAGAATTTTTTTGCCCCCTGAAAAAATTATGTGGGCTTCGCCATATTTTTGTATGCTAGCCAGGTACAGCAGGCAGGTACGGCTGCCCCCAACCCCCAGTTGCCTATTTGTACCCGTCTGGGAACCAAAAATAAAGGGAAGCCCTTTTTTTATTATTTCATGAATTTCATGAAATAATTAGAAAACAAATGACGTAGGCTTTGCCCCATTTTTGTGTCCAGCCAGGTACAACTAGGCAGCTGGGGATTGGAATCCGCACCACCGGTTGGCCTGAGCTTTCTGGGCCCCACTGCTGCGAATTGCAGTCTGCAGCCACCTCAGAAAATGGCATTTTCATAGAAGCGCCATCTTCTGGCGCTGTATCCAACTCTTCCAGCACCTGCCTGCTATACCTGGCTAGCATACAAAAATATGGCGAAGCTCACGTCCTTTTTTTGTAGTTTTTTGGCAAAAAAAATAAAAAATGCTTCCCTGGATTTTCCATTGCCAGTGAAGGTAACACCAAGCAGTGGGGGTTAGCAGCCAGTAGCTGCTTGGATTACCCTTAGCTAGCAATACAAAAAATGCAGCGGGAGCCCATATATATTTTTTTTAATTATTTATTTAAATAACTAAAAATAAAATGGGCTTCCCTGTATTTTGATTGCTGGACATCACAGTGCTGTAAAAATAAATCTTTAAAAAAATGACGTAGCGCTCCGCGGTATTTTTGATTCTCAGCGCAGATAAAACAGACAGCTATGGGTTGCCACCCCCATCTGCCTGCCGTTACCTTGGTTGTCAATCAAAATACAGGGAAGCCCATTAATTTTTTCTATTTAAAAAATAGTTAAAAAAAAAAATTACGTTGGGTCCCCCCATTTTTGATAGCCAGCTAGGGTAAAGCAGACGGCTGTAGCCTGAAAACCACAGCTGGCAGCTTTACCGTGGTTGGGGATCCAATGTGGAGGTCCCCTCAGGCTCTTTTTTATAATTATTTTATAAATATTAATAATTACACAATAAAAGTAGGGTCCCCCCCAAATTGGATCACCAGCCAAGGTAAAGCGGACAGCTGTGGTCTGGTATTCTCAGGGTGGGAAGGTCCATAGTTATTGGGCCTTCACAGCCTAAAAATAGCAGGCCGCAGGCACCCCAGACGTGGCGCATCCACTAGATGCGCCAATCCTGGCGCTTCACCCCAGCTCATCCCGTGCCCTGGTGCAGTGGCAAACGGGGTAATAAATCGGGTTGATACTAGCTGTAAAGTCACCTGAGATCAAGCCCAGCAGTTTGTGATGTCATGGCGTCTATTAGATACCCAACATCATAAACTGTCAGTACTAACAAAAACAAAAAATCGACAAAAGAAATTTATTTGAAAAAACAGTCCCCAAAACATTTCCTCTTTCACCAATTTATTGTAAGAAAAAAAATAAAGGGGTCCCACGACGACTCTGGACCGTCTAGAATATGGGGGGGAGACACTCAGGGAACGTATCCCCCATTTTCTAGGAGTGCGGACCCTTCATGTGAGGAGTGTGGGTGCAATGAATCTGCACTCACTCTCCCCGGGTCCACAGCAGCAGAGTCCATGTCATAATGGTTGCTACCAAAGCTGCAATGCCCTGCTCATGAGGTAAGGGCATGCCTAATCAGGAGAACTACTGTAGAGGAAGCTCTGCTCACTGGTATATAGGTGCTCAGAGGTAATAATAGATAAAATTAGTGAGTAACCTCGGCACTCTAAATCTCCCAGACTAAGTCAGTAAGTCCCAATGGATAGTAATGCAAAATCACTCTTTATTGGTCCGTATTAAGAACATTTTTTTTTTCATAAGCATATATGTTTTTGTCCAAAACAAGTTACAAATGACGTTTCGGCCTGAGCCTTCGTCAGATTGGACTTATCTGCATGTAATCATGAAAAATGACAATAATCAGTATCACATAAGAGTGAGAGAACAATAACATAAACTCGAACAATGTAGAGGTACAATTGGGATGCAGCAAAAAAATTGCAACACAGCAAGAAATGAAACACATGATACAAATGTCATAATACAGTACAAGGACAATATAGTAATGACAAATATGGGGTCAGAGTAGGCTTAGACAGCTCTGGTACGAAAGAGATGTCAATCATAAAGTAACATGTGCAGTAGGTGTAGAGCTACAGTATGCATGGCAGAGCTAATGGGTAGACTGACCATAGAAAAAGAACGGTGAAAAAGTGGAGAAAAAGTGGAGAAAAAGTGGAGCATAAGAGGAGAAAAAGTGGAGAAAAAAGTGGAGAAAAAGTGGAGAACAAGTGGAGAAAAAGTGGAGAAAAAGTGGAGCATAAGAGGAGAAAAAGTGGAGAAAAAAGTGGAGAAAAAGTGGAGAAAAAGTGGAGCATAAGAGGAGAAAAAGTGGAGAAAAAAGTGGAGAAAAAGTGGAGAAAAAGTGGAGCATAAGAGGAGAAAAAGTGGAGAAAAAGTGGAGAAAAAGTGGAGCATAAGAGGAGAAAAAGTGGAGAAAAAAGTGGAGAAAAAGTGGAGAAAAAGTGGAGCATAAGAGGAGAAAAAGTGGAGATTAAGAGGAGAAAAAGTGGAGAAAAAGTGGAGCATAAGAGGAGAAAAAGTGGAGAAAAAGTGGAGCATAAGAGGAGAAAAAGTGGAGAAAAAGTGGAGAAAAAGTGGAGCATAAGAGGAGAAAAAGTGGAGAAAAAAGTGGAGAAAAAGTGGAGAAAAAGTGGAGCATAAGAGGAGAAAAAGTGGAGAAAAAGTGGAGCATAAGAGGAGAAAAAGTGGAGAAAAAGTGGAGCATAAGAGGAGAAAAAGTGGAGAAAAAAGTGGAGAAAAAGTGGAGCATAAGAGGAGAAAAAGTGGAGAAAAAGTGGAGAAAAAGTGGAGCATAAGAGGAGAAAAAGTGGAGATTAAGAGGAGAAAAAGTGGAGAAAAAGTGGAGCATAAGAGGAGAAAAAGTGGAGAAAAAGTGGAGCATAAGAGGAGAAAAAGTGGAGAAAAAGTGGAGAAAAAGTGGAGCATAAGAGGAGAAAAAGTGGAGAAAAAAGTGGAGAAAAAGTGGAGAAAAAGTGGAGTATAAGAGGAGAAAAAGTGGAGAAAAAGTGGAGCATAAGAGGAGAAAAAGTGGAGAAAAAGTGGAGCATAAGAGGAGAAAAAGTGGAGAAAAAAGTGGAGAAAAAGTGGAGAAAAAGTGGAGCATAAGAGGAGAAAAAGTGGAGAAAAAGTGGAGCATAAGAGGAGAAAAAGTGGAGAAAAAGTGGAGCATAAGAGGAGAAAAAGTGGAGAAAAAAGTGGAGAAAAAGTGGAGAAAAAGTGGAGCATAAGAGGAGAAAAAGTGGAGAAAAAGTGGAGAAAAAGTGGAGAAAAAGTGGAACATAAGAGGAGAAAAAGTGGAGATTAAGAGGAGAAAAAGTGGAGAAAAAGTGGAGAAAAAGTGGAGCATAAGAGGAGAAAAAGTGGAGAAAAAGTGGAGCATAAGAGGAGAAAAAGTGGAGAAAAAGTGGAGAAAAAGTGGAGCATAAGAGGAGAAAAAGTGGAGAAAAAAGTGGAGAAAAAGTGGAGAAAAAGTGGAGTATAAGAGGAGAAAAAGTGGAGAAAAAGTGGAGAAAAAGTGGAGAAAAAGTGGAGCATAAGAGGAGAAAAAGTGGAGAAAAAAGTGGAGAAAAAGTGGAGAAAAAGTGGAGCATAAGAGGAGAAAAAGTGGAGATTAAGAGGAGAAAAAGTGGAGAAAAAGTGGAGCATAAGAGGAGAAAAAGTGGAGAAAAAGTGGAGCATAAGAGGAGAAAAAGTGGAGAAAAAGTGGAGAAAAAGTGGAGCATAAGAGGAGAAAAAGTGGAGAAAAAAGTGGAGAAAAAGTGGAGAAAAAGTGGAGAAAAAGTGGAGATTAAGAGGAGAAAAAGTGGAGAAAAAGTGGAGCATAAGAGAAGAAAAAGTGGAGAAAAAAGTGGAGAAAAAGTGGAGAAAAAGTGGAGCATAAGAGGAGAAAAAGTGGAGAAAAAGTGGAGCATAAGAGGAGAAAAAGTGGAGAAAAAGTGGAGCATAAGAGGAGAAAAAGTGGAGAAAAAAGTGGAGAAAAAGTGGAGAAAAAGTGGAGCATAAGAGGAGAAAAAGTGGAGAAAAAGTGGAGAAAAAGTGGAGAAAAAGTGGAGAAAAAGTGGAGCATAAGAGGAGAAAAAGTGGAGAAAAAGTGGAGAAAAAGTGGAGAAAAAGTGGAGAAAAAGTGGAGAAAAAAATGGAGAAAAAGTGGAGAAAAAGTGGAGAAAAAGTGGAGAATAAGAGGAGAAAAAGTGGAGAAAAAGTGGAGAATAAGAGGAGAAAAAGTGGAGAATAAGTGGAGAAAAAAATGGAGAAAAAGTGGAGAAAAAAATGGAGAAAAAGTGGAACACCCTTTGGTACCTTTCATGTGGCACTAAGGGATGCTTAGCTTTGTATTTAGCCAAAAAAATGAAAAAAAAATGACGTAGGGTTCCCCCTAGTTTTGTAGCCAGCTAGGGTAAAGCAGACGGCTGCAGCCTGCAGACCACAGCTGGCAACCTCACCTTGGCTGGTAATCCAAAACTGAGGGCACCCCACGCTGTTATTTTAAATTAAATAAATAATTAAAAAAAAAAACACGTAGGGGTCCCCCAAAATTGGATCACCAGCCAAGGTAAAGCAGACAGCTGGGGCCTGATATTCTCAGACTAGGGAGGTCCATGGTTATTGGAATCTCCCCAGCCTAAAAATAGCAGGCCGCAGCCGCCCCAGAAGTGGCGCATCCATTAGATGCGCCAATCCTGGTGCTTCGCCCCAGCTCATCCCGCGCCCTGGTGCGGTGGCAAACGGGGTAATATATGGGGTTAATACCAGATGTGTAATGTCACCTGGCATCAAGCCCTGGGGTTGGTGAGGTCAGGCGTCTATCAGATACCCGACATCACCAACCCAGTCAGTAATAAACAAAAATAGACGACAAACACATTTTTATTTGAAAAAACACTCCCCAAAACATTCCCTCTTTAACCAATTTATTAGAATGAAAAACAAATCCAGGTCTGGTGTAATCCAAGGGGTTGCCATGACGATCCACACTGTCCCAGTCAATGAAGAGCAGGATGTTCCCCATTGGCTGGGAGAGCAATGCAGTGACCTGAGCTAACATCAATGGGTCAGCCCAGGTCACTGCAGGGCATGACAAGTGCTGCTGTCAGCGAGGTACATTACCTGCGCTGATCTCCAGCACTGCCGACAGCCCCTGTCACTGAGGTCAATGACCGGCGCCTTCACATCAAGTATCGCGAGAGGTCCGTGACGTCTCGGGTGGGAAGCGAGAGGTGATGTGACAAGCGGCGGCCATGGAGGACAGTGACAGCGCTGAGGTCTGGATGGCGGGACTTCACCACCGCAGGTAAGCCGAGCGGGGGGGGGGAGGGGGGGTGCGTGTGTGAGAGTGTGTGTGTGTGTGTGTGTATATGTATGTATACATGCCGCGGGCAGGAGGGGGCGGAGCGAGCTGAGCGGGAAGTGTGGGCTTCCTGCACGTAACTAAGATAAACATCGGGTTACTAACCAAGCGCTTTGCTTGGATACCCGATGTTTATCTTGGTTACCAGCTTCTGGCAGGCTGCCAGCGATGGCTCCTGCACACTGCAGCTGTAAAAAGCCCTGCTTTTTGCTGCTAGAACCGTTCTCGAACGTTTCTAGAACTATCGAGCTTTTAGCAAAAAGCTCGAGTTCTAGTTCGATCTCGAACAGCCCAAAAATCACTCGAGCCTAGAACTGGAGAACCACGAACCGCGAACCGCGCTCAACTCTACTTTTGACCTCCTAAAATGTGGAGTGTTTGTAAAGAAATGTGTACAATTCCTACAATTTCTATCAGATATTTTTGTCCAAACCTTCAAATTAAACGTTACAATCTGCACTTGAATTCTGTTGTAGAGGTTTCATTTCAAATCCAATGTGGTGGCATGCAGAGCCCAACTCGCCAAAATTGTGTCACTGGCCAAAGATTTCTGGACCTAACTGTATGTAGTACTATGGGGTGCAGTATAATACATGGAGAACTATGTGGTGCAGTATAATATATGGAGTACTATGGGGTGAATTTTACATAGATGGCTATGGGGTGCAGTATATGTAGGACAATGGGGTTCAGTATAATATACAGAGGACTTTGAGGGCTGCATTATAATACATGAATGACTATGGGGAGTGCATTATACAGTAATACATGGAGTACTATGTGAGCTGTATTAATAATATTAATAATAATAATAATAATAATAATAATAATCTTTATTTCTATAGCGCCAACATATTCCGCAGCGCTTTACAATTCAGGAGGATCATATACAAAAAAGTAGCAGTAATAACAGTAATAGAAAATGCAATATTTAGAGGGGAAAAAAAAGACAACCCTGCTCGTGAGAGCTTACAATCTACAATGAGATATGGGTGGGGTGGGGGGGGCAAGGTACAAGTGCTTATTTACAATGACAATCCAGCAATTTCAAGGAAATGGGGGATAGATAATGGCTTCCTGGACCAGTGGGCCTGAATCTTGAGATGCATTTGGGTGGCATGGAGTTTGACGTGAGGTTATGTTGTGAGAAGTTGTAGAGGCACTGTGTGAATTGGATTAGATTAGGGAGTGTGGTAGGCCGCCCTAAAAAGATGCGTTTTTAGGGAGCGTCTGAAGCAGAGTAAGTTATGATTCATTATAACTTCTTGGGGTAGATGTCACGCTCTCCGGCTCCCCTGCTCTGCTCCCCGGCTCACCTGCCACGCTCCCCGGCTTCCCTGCTTCTCTCCCCGGTCCCCAGCCTCCATTGCCTGCGGTCTCCAGGCGGTCCGGTCCCCGCTCCCGGCGCCCGTCGGCTGCTCAGCCCCAGCCCGGCTCTCCTGCTTCCTGCTCACCGCTCCCTGCCCTGGCTTCTGGCACCCGGGCCTCGCGCATGCGCATTAGGGCGCGCGCGCGGTCATTGACCCTTTCTTAAAGGGCCAGCGTCCACTGACAGGAAATTGAGCACACAGGTACAGGGTATAAAGGGGTTTAGTGTCCAAGTGGGCGGGGCCTGTTCTTCGTGTTTCCCAAGCTAGGAGTCAGGTCTCCTTGTGTCTCTGTGCCATACTTACCTATCTCTCTTCTAGAGCCGCTCCTGCCTCGCCATCCGGTCCTGCCGATTCCCGAACCCAGAACGCTGACTATCTGCCATCCTGTCAGTCCGTACCATCTCTGATCCCTGAGGTGACCCGTCCTCTCGCTCCATCGGTTCCGGACTCCGCCTGACAACATCTCGGCCTCCGAACCTGAGCTCCGTCACCCGGACTACCATCAGTGACTCCGTGGTCCCAGGGACTTCTCCATTCTACTCTTGTATACGGACTGTCCTGCTACCCGTAGTGCTCCGGCTACCGGACCCCTTGCCTTCATCAAGGAGTTCGGCCCAGTGGATCCGCCTCCTGGGTCTGCCCGTCCACCTGGCCCTAACAGTAGAGCGTTCCAGAGGATTGGTGCAGCTCGGAAGAAGTCTTGGATCCGGGAGTGGGAGGTTCGGATTAGTGTTGATGTTAGTCGAAAGTCGTTTTCGGAGCGTAGAGACCGGGTGGGGTGAGACAGAGACAGACAGAGAGGAGGGTGGAGATGTAGGGGGGTGCCGCACTGTGGAGAGCTTTGTGGTGATAGACAGAGAGGAGGGTGGAGATGTAGGGGGTGCTGTACTGTGGAGAGCTTTGTGGGTGAGAACAAGCAGTTTGAATTGGATCCTGTGATATATGGGCAGCCAGTGCAATGACTGGCACAGAGCAGAGGCATCCGAGTAGCGATTAGCCAGATAGATGACCCTAGCTGCTGCATTAAGGATGGACTGTAGAGGAGAGAGTCTAGTTAGGGGGAGACCAATTAATAGAGAGTTACAGTAGTCAAGGCGAGAGTGGATCAGGGCCACGGTGAGTGTTTTTGTCATTTCCATTGTGAGAAAGGGGCGGATTCTAGAGATGTTCTTGAGGTGCAAGCGGCAGGAGCGGGCAGTTTTGGAAAGGTTAAGTTTGAGATAGAGAGCAGACATGACATTGCAAACTGCAGTCAGGCAGTCACTTCTGTTCTGTAGTACAGCGGGGGTGAGCTCAGGGGATGAGGTGTATAGCTGTGTGTCATCAGCATAAAGATGGTACTGAAAACCAAATCTGCTAATGGTCATTCCAATTGGGGCAGTGTAGAGGGAGAAAAGAAGAGGGCCGAGGACTGAACCTTGAGGGACCCCAACAGTGAGAGGAAGAGGAGAAGATGTGGAGCCAGCAAATGATACATTGAATGAACGGCGAGAAAGATAGTTAGAGAACCACGAGAGCACAGTGTCCTTTAGGCCGATAGAATGGAGCATAGAGAGAAGGAGATGGTGGTCAACAGTGTCGAAGGCGGCAGAGAGGTCAAGAAGGATAAGCAGAGAGTGGTCACCATTATGTTTTGCAGTCAATAGGTCATTGGTCACTTTGACAAGGGCAGTTTCTGTTGAGTGTAAAGGGCGGAAGCCAGACTGTAAAGGATCTAGAGGAGAGTGAGAGGACAGGTAGCGGGTGAGGCGAGAGTAGACCAGGCGCTCCAAGAGTTTGAAGATGAAGGGGAGATTGGAGACTGGTCTGTAGTTGCTTGTGCAGGACGGATCAAGGGAAGGGTTTTTTTAATAATGGAGTAATAATAGAGTGTTTGAGGGAGGAGGGGAAGATACCCGAAGAGAGAGAGAGATTGAAGATTTTAGTTAGGTGAGTGGTGACAACCAGAGTAGGTGTGAGGGAAAGGGATCAGTAGGGCAAGTGGTAGGATGAGAAGAAGAGAGGAGCCTGGAGACTTCCTCCTCTGTGACTGGGTCAAATGTGGAAAGTGAGCTTGATGGGATATATGGAGGGATGGGATTCACAACGCTTGGTAGCTGGGAGCTGATCTCCTGGCGGATGTTTTCTATTTTATCTGTGAAATATGAGGCCAGGTCATCAGCATGAAGGTCTGTGATGGGGGTATGTACTTTGGGACTGAGGAGGGAGTGAAAGGTGTCAAAGAGCTTTTTTGGATTGTTGGATAGTAAGGAAATAAGGGTGGTGAAGTAGGTCTGTTTGGCGAGGTGAAGAGTTGTAGGTCCTTAAGATGAACTTGTAGTGGATGACGTTTTCTGGTGTGCGGGTTTTCCTCCATATGCGTTTGGCACTCCTAGAGCATCACTGGAGAAATCGAGTTTGGGAAGTGAGCCAAGGCTGTTTTACTCTGTGTTTGGAGGTTCTGAGGGTGAGGGGTGCTACTTGGTCTAGGGTATTTCTGAGTGTGTCATTGTAATGGTTTACAGCCAGATCAGGACAGGAAAGTGAGGAGATAGGGGACAGTGATGAGTGTAAAGAGTCTGTAAGGGTCTGAAAGTCAATGGCCTGTAGGTTTCTGAATGTGTGATAGGTGGGAGTGTACTGGGGTGGACGAGGGTTTGTGAGCTTGAAGGAGAGGATGTTGTGGTCAGAGAGGGGAAGAGGTGAGTTGTCAAAGTCAGAGATTGAGCAGAGGCGGATAAAGACCAGGTCAAGAGTGTTACCATCTTCATGTGTCTCAGAAGATGAGAGCTGTGAGAGGCCAAGGGAGGTGGTGAGAGATAGAAGCTGGGATGCAGATGGGGAGGAGGGGCTGGTCATGGGTATGTTAAAGTCTCCTCGGATGAGGGTTGGTAATTCTGAGGACATGAAGTGCGGCAGCCAGGCTGAAAAGTGGTCAAGGAACTGGGTGGGTGGGCCTGGGGGACGGTATATGACAGCTACTATTATAATATATGGAGGATTATGGGGGCTGCATTATTATACATGGAGGCCTATGAGGTCTGCATTATAATACATGGTGAGCTGTGGGGTGCATTATAATACATGCATGACTATGGGGGCTGCATTATAATATATGAAGGCCTATGAGGGCTACCTTATCCATGGACTATGGGGGTGCATTATAAAACATGGAGGACTATGGGGGTGCATTATAATATATGGAGGACTATGGGGTGCAGTATAATATATGGAGGACTATGGAGTGAATTATAATACATGGAGGACTATGGGAGTTGTAGTATAATAATTGGAGGGCTATAAGAGTTACCTTATACATAGAGGACTATGGGAAATGCATTATAATACAAGGAGGACTATGGGGCGCATTCTAGTAAAATGAAGGGTTACGTGGGACCCAATATGCTATATGGAAGGCTATGTGGGGGCCATTAGAGTATTTGGAGAACTATATATACGAGGGGGGACAAAGACATAAGCTTGGGATGGGAACGTTTTGTGCTGATGGAAAGAGGCTCTTACCCGCAGCACCCAGCTTTACGATGCTATGATATGGGAAAGCTGGGTGCTGAGGGAAAGATGTATAGCAGAGCCTAGGGAAGCTGGGTGCTGAGGACAAGATGGATATCAGAACATAGGAAAGCTGGATGATGATAGAAAGAGGGATTTCAGATCATGGGAAACCTGAGTGCTGAGGGAAAGAGCCAAGTGTTAACTTCATTATCCCGCACCCTGAGTGTCAGCGTCATTATCCCATGCCTCGAGTGTCGGTGTCATTATCCTGTACCCAGTGTATCTGTGTTGGGGGGGGGCAGGTCCTAATTTTGCATTGGGGCCCATCAAATTCTAGTTACAACACTGCCCAGCACAGAGATGACTAGATCACAGTTGTTGCACTAAGGTTCATGATTTCTGATCTCACAGCACTGTCTGTAAGGAACATCCCCTGTACAGTAACTCCATTCTATCTCACTAGAGGTGACTAGAGCGGAGTTGCTGCACTGAGGTTCATGATTTCTGAGCTCACAGCACTGTCTATAAGGACAGTCCATGCATTGTGTTCAGAGATTGTACTGACGTTCATAGATGTTTGAATAAGCCCTTATACAGATTACATGAAAGCTCCCATAAACATAGGGCTAAAATTGCCCGGATCAGACAACAATATGATGTGTATGGGGGCTATCTGACTTACCTCGAGAATGGATGTAAAGCTGGTGTCACACACAGCGACAACAACAACGAGGTCGCTGCTACGTCACCATTTTCTGTGACATTGCAGCGACGTCCCGTCGCTGTCGCTGTGTGTGACATCCAGCAACGACCTGGCCCCTGCTGTGAGGTCGCCGGTCGTTGCTGAATGTCCAGCTTAATTTTTTGGTCGTCACTCTCCCACTGTGACACAGACATCGCTGTGTGTGACAGCGAGAGAGCGACGAAATGAAGCGAGCAGGGAGCAGGAGCCGGCGTCTGGCAGCTGCGTTAAGCTGTAACCAGCGTAAACATCGGGTAACCAAGGGAAGACCTTTCCCTGGTTACCCGATATTTACCTTCGTTACCAGCCTCCGCCCTTGCTGCCAGTGCCGGCTCCTGCTCTGTGCACATGTGGCTGCAGTACGCATCGGGTAATTAACCCAATGTATACTGTAGCAAGGAGAGCAAGGAGCCAGCGCTAAGCAGTGTGCGCAGCTCCCTGCTCTCTGCACTGTGACATGTAGCTGCAGCACACATCGGGTTAATTAACCCGATGTGTACTGTACCTAGGAGAGCAAGGAGCCAGCGCTAAGCGCGGCTCCCTGCTCTCTGCACATGTAGCACAGCGACGTTATGATCGCTGCTGCGTCGCTGTGTTTGACAGCTAAGCAGCGATCATAACAGCGACTTACAAGGTCGCTGTTACGTCACAGAAAATGGTGACGTAACAGCGACGTCGTTGTCGCTGTCGATTAGTGTGAACCCAGCTTAAAGGGAGGGAAGGAACCGACGTGTTTGAATTCCACTTGTTGATGCTTTTGATCTCTTGAAAGATAATCCACCCCCAGAGGAGGCGACATCAGCTCAGAGAGAGAGAACACAAGAACATTTGGCCGAGCACTCCTGTATGTGATAGTCAAGAGAGAGCTGTCGGACAAATAATTGTAGGGATTGTTTACACGCCTTAAAGGGATTGTTTAGTGAAAACAAGTTATCACCTATCCATGGGCAAGGTGATCACCTGCTGATCAGTGTCCGATCACTGGAACCCGCACCGATTGGGAAAACGGGGAATTTTTATCCATATGTTTCAGGTATGTGTGACATCCATTTTTAACACGGATGCCACACGTACTCATGTTATTCTATAGTGTTCCTCACACATGCATGTTTTTACATGGACCGTGTTGCCCCACATTTCCCTGCACGCAGACATTGTTTTTTTTTCTCAGGCAGCACGGGTGTCACACACTGATGTAATCCGTGTGACAAGAACCAGAGAAAACACGTGTCTCTGAAATAAAATGAATTTTTATACTTACTTGTCTCCAGCCCTGCTGTCACTTGCTTCCGATCCCCGCTCATTATACTCAATGAATATGCATTCAACGGAGGACCTGGAAGCAGCAGCACCATAGACATCAGTGCCAGGGACAACATCGCTGGGGACAGGTGAGTATCCAAGGAACTCTGATATCCTGACAACGCCTACGCCACCGCGGGTGTAGCGACAGTGACTTCACGGGTTCTTCAAAGTTTATTGAGAACTCCGATGAACCCATGACGTTACTGCCGCGACCCCCACAGTAGCGCGGGTGTCATCAGGATGTCATCTGAGTTCATTGTGAACTCTGATTAACCTGTGACATCACTGCCGCGCCCGCACACATACTGCTGACCTGAATAACCTGAGCTCACCTTATGAGATGAAGGTCATCAAACAGAAGCATCCACAGCAGTGTGTGTGTGTGAGTACTCTCACAACCAATGAGGAATGTTCGGTTCTCCATTGAGTGTGACAGCAGTATTGACGTGACCGCCCCCAATTGGCTTTCGGCAGACCAGGATTAGGGCTTTGATAGAGAAATAAATTGGAAAAGAGGGTGTCTTTTGTCTTTATTTATTGAATGATTTTCTCTTTTATGTCTTTCCAGGTTTGCTTTTGGGGAATGTCGTGGGACCTCACCATAGATTACGGTAGAACTGTTTTTTATTTATAAAAATCAAATAAATTGGTGAATGAGGTCTGAGTCGAAGGTTTTTTGTTCAAATAAAGTTTGTTATTCTCCTTTCATCTACTGGATTAGTAGTAGGGGTGTATGCTGGAGCTGGCGTCAACCCCACAAATATTACCCAGTTTGCCATTGCACCAAAGCAACGGGAAAAGCCAGGTCCAGCACCACAATTGCTGCATCTAATTGATGTGCCACTTCTCGGGCGTCTGTGGGCTGCTATTGTTAGGCTGGAAAGGGCCAAATAACCATGGCCCTTTCCACCCTAAGAATATCATCCCCCAGTTGTCTGCTGTACCATGGCTGTTTTTTTAGTAAAAATAGAGGGGACCACACGTAATTTTTTTTAATCTAAAAATGTAAAGAATAAGCGTGGGATCCCCTCTATTTTTCATAACCAGCCAAGGTACTGCAAAGAGCTGAGGATTTCAGCCTACAGCTGCTGCTGTTCCTGTGCTGGATATGAAAGTTGGGGGGACCCCACTTTTTTTTTTTAAATTAAAAAATAAAAATGGTGTAAAAATGCTGGTCAAGCTAACTATCTCTAGAACACTATTCTATAAGCTCTATTTATCTTCCTATATCTTTAATTTTTCAGGCTTTCCACATTAAACAAAAAAAAAACAAAAAAAAAAACAAAACCAAAAAACATTCATTTCAGTATCTTACTTTTTTTTTTACCGGTACCACACGGACAACCATACTGGTACGTGTGGCTTGCACCTGTTTAAACACGGACATCTGAAAGGGGCCTTATAGATACCCATCTACTGTATGTACTATCATTTTGAGTTGCTGCAAATTATGATGTTCTCCTCAGCGGCTAAAAATACTTCTCAAAATTTCTAAGAAGTATTGTTACCCCTCTGTAAAATATGTAGTGTCACCTCTGCCAGAGCCCGTCCTATGGAACAGTGGTGGCAACAGCTTCAGACGCTCAGCAAAAAGCAACTTACGTCCCTTTAAATTTAAAGAAAAAAAAAAAAACGTTTCGCCCCATATGACCGGAATCAGGCGGTGTGAGCCTCATGGAGTTATGTTGCCACCAAAGGAGGGAAACACGGTGAAACAGGACTGGGGCCTAATAAATGGGGGGCGTGAGAGAGGATCAGGGGTCTGCTAAAGACAGAAAATAAATTGTCAGCGAGATCTGATTAGTTTACTGTGGGTCTACATGTGAGGACAGATGTTTTGGAAACTACCTACAACACTGTGACCGCAGCCCGACCGGCAGTGACTGCTCACTAATGTCACACCGAGCTTTATCATTATAGAAATGAACATTCAGCCCAAACTTCTAGAACAGTTTTATTAAAATAAGTATATCAATTAAAAAAAAAAAAAAAAAAAAAGGAGAAATATATTTATACAGTTTTATTTTTATAGAGAACATTGATTCCATGCTGTACATGGGAACGGGTCACACACAAAATACAGATATAAATTACAGTGAATAAACCAATCCTGACAGACTGGTACAGAGGGGAGCGGACCCTGCCCTCAGGGGCTTACAGTCTACAGGGTAAAGGGGAGGAGACAGAAGGTCGGGGATACAAATATATAACACTGACAGACGGGTACAGAGGGGCGCAGACCCTGCTCTCGGGGGGGGTTACAGTCTACAGGGTAATTAGGGAGGGGGAGACAGAAGGTCGGGGATACAAATATACACTGTAACAATCAACTTTACAAATTAATACGTAGAATAAAGCCATGTTGGACATTGGGGACAATGAAAGAAAAAAAATCTTTTGTATCAGAGTCCCGTGCGTTTTAGGTGTAAAAATTGTATTTCTCCATTTACCATAAAAATCCTCTTGTTGAATACATTGGAGGACACAGGAGGATGATGTGCATTAGACCACACTGTTCTCTCAGTCTCTAAGGTGGGACGACGGGGGGCAATTACATCCAGATGCCAGTAGTCACAAACTGTGTTAGAAAAACAAAGGGAGAAGATTAATAGCACACCTCCCACAAAGTGCAACACGGCCCCCTGCCCAGCACGAGCCCCCCCACGTGCAGCCTCCCTCCCCCTGCAAGCTCGGCCCCCACGTGCAGCCTCTTTCCCCCTGCAAGCTCCACCCCCAACGTGCAGCCTCCCCCCCCCCCAACGTGCAGCCTCTCTCCCCCTGCAAGCTCCCCACCCCCCAACGTGTAGCCTCTCTCCCCCAAAGTGCAGCCTCTCTCCCCCTGCAAGCTCCCCCCCCAACGTGCAGCCTCTTTCCCCCTGCAAGCTCCCCCCCCCCAACGTGCAGCCTCTCTCCCCCTGCAAGCTCCCCCCCCAACGTGCAGCCTCTCTCCCCCTGCAAACTCCACCCCCCAACGTGCAGCCTCTCTCCCCCTGCAAACTCCACCCCCCAACGTGCAGCCTCTCTCCCCCTGCAAGCTCCCCCCCCCCCAACGTGCAGCCTCTTTCCCCCTGCAAGCTCCCCCCCCCAACATGCAGCCTCTTCCCCCCTGCAAGCTCCCCCCCCAACGTGCAGCCTCTCTCCCCCTGCATCCTCCCCCCCCAACATGCAGCCTCTTTCCCCCTGCAAGCTCCCCCCCCCCAACGTGCAGCCTCTTCCCCCCTGCAAGCTCCCCCCCCAACGTGCAGCCTCTTCCCCCCTGCAAGCTCCCCCCCCAACATGCAGCCTCTTCCCTCCTGCAAGCTCCCCCCCCCCAACGTGCAGCCTCTCTCCCCCTGCATCCTCCCCCCCCCAACATGCAGCCTCTCCCCCCCACCCAACGTGCAGCCTCTCTCCCTGCGAGCCCCACCCAACACACACACGGCCCCACACACACACACACACACACACACACACACACACACTGCCCCACACACACACACACACACACACACACTGCCCCACACACACACACACACACTGCCCCACACACACACTGCCCCACACACACACTGCCCCACACACACACACACTGCCCCACACACACACACACACACACACACTGCCCCACACACACACACACACACACACACACTGCCACACACACACACACACACACACACACACGGCCCCACACACACACACGGCCCCACACACACACACACACACTGCCCCACACACACACACACACACTGCCCCACACACACACACACACTGCCCCACACACGGCCACACACACGGCCACACACACACGGCCCCACACACACGGCCCCACACACACGGCCCCACACACACGGCCCCACACACACGGCCCCACACACACGGCCCCACACACACGGCCCCACACACACGGCCCCACACACACGGCCCCACACACACACACACACACACACGGCCCCACACACACACGGCCCCACACACACACACACACACACACACGGCCCCACACACACACACACGGCCCCACACACACACACACGGCCCCACACACACACACACGGCCCCACACACACACACACGGCCCCCACACACACACACACACGGCCCCACACACACACACACACGGCCCCACACACACACACACACACGGCCCCACACACACACACGGCCCCACACACACACACACGGCCCCACACACACACACACGGCCCCACACGCACACACACGGCCCCACACACACACACACACACGGCCCCACACACACACACACACACGGCCACACACACACACACACACGGCCACACACACACGGCCACACACACACGGCCACACACACACGGCCACACACACACGGCCACACACACACGGCCACACACACACGGCCACACACACACGGCCACACACACACGGCCACACACACACGGCCACACACACACACACAGCCCCACACACACACACAGCCCCACACACACACACAGCCCCACACACACACACAGCCCCACACACACACACACAGGGCCCCCCTTTGCCCCCACCAAACGTGCAGCGTCACCCCCTGCCCAGTGCGCCCCCAAGAGAGGGACTGCACGTCGGGGGGGGGGGGGGGGCTCGCAGGGAGAGAGAGGCTGCACGTCGGGGGGGGGGGCTCGCAGGGAGAGAGAGGCTGCACGTCGGGGGGAGGGGGCTCGCAGGGAGAGAGAGGCTGCACGTCGGGGGGGGGGGGGGGCTCGCAGGGAGAGAGAGGCTGCACGTCGGGGGGGGGGGGCTCGCAGGGAGAGAGAGGCTGCACGTCGGGGGGGTGGCTCGCAGGGAGAGAGAGGCTGCACGTCGGGGGGGTGGCTCGCAGGGAGAGAGAGGCTGCACGTCGGGGGGGTGGCTCGCAGGGAGAGAGAGGCTGCACGTCGGGGGGGTGGCTCGCAGGGAGAGAGAGGCTGCACGTCGGGGGGGTGGCTCGCAGGGAGAGCGAGAGCCCACAACAACAAGCACCACTGCCCCGCGAGAGCCCACAACAACACGCACCACTGCCCCGCGAGAGCCCACAACAACACGCACCACTGCCCAGCGAGAACCCCCCAAACGTGCAGCGTCGCCCTCCGCGAGCCCCCCCCCCCTTAAACATGCAGCGTCACCCCCTAGCCACTGCGAGCCCCCCAAACATGCAGCGTCACCCCCTGGCCACTGCGAGCCCCCCAAACGTGCAGCGTCACCCCCTGGCCACTGCGAGCCCACCAAACGTGCTGCGTCACCCCCTGGCCACTGCGAGCCCCCCAAGCGTGCAGCGTCGCCCCCTGCCCAGTGCCAGCCCCCCCAAACGTGCAGCGTCGCACCCTGCCCAGTGCCAGCCCCCCCAAACGTGAAGCGTCGCCCCCTGCCCAGTGCCAGCCCCCCCCCCCAACGTGAAGCGTCGCCCCCTGGCCACTGCAAGCCCCCCAAACATGCAGCGTCACCCCCTGGCAACTGCGAGCCCCCCCAAACGTGCAGCGTCGCACCGCGGCCAGTGCGAGCCCCCCCCAAACGTGCAGCGTCGCCCCCCGGCCAGTGCGTGCCCCCCCAAACGTGCAGCATCGCCCCCTGGCCAGTGCGAGCCCCCCCAAACGTGCAGCGTCACCAACCCGGCCAGTGCCATCCCCCCAAACGTGCAGCGTCGCACCGCGGCCAGTGCGAGCCCCCCCAAACGTGCAGCGTCGCCCCCCGGCCAGTGCGAGCCCCCCCAAACGTGCAGCATCGCCCCCCGGCCAGTGCGAGCCCCCCCAAACGTGCAGCATCATCCCCCTGCCCAGTGCGATCCCCCCCAAAACGTGCAGCGTCGCCCCCTGCCCAGTGCGATCCCCCCCAAACGTGCAGCGTCGCCCCCTGCCCAGTACGAGCCCCCCCAAACGTGCAGCGTCACCCCCTGCCCAGTGCGAGCCCCCCCAAACGTGCAGCGTCGTTCCGTGCTCAGTGCGAACCCCCCCAAAACCTGCAGCTTCGTCCCCTGCGATCCCCCCCCCAAACGTGCAGCATCGCCCCCGGCCAGTGCGAGCCCCCCCAAACGTGCAGCGTCACCAACCCGGCCAGTGCCATCCCCCCAAACGTGCAGCGTCGCCCCCCGGCCAGTGCGAGCCCCCCCAAACGTGCAGCGTCGCACCGCGGCCAGTGCGAGCCCCCCCCAAACGTGCAGCGTCGCCCCCCGGCCAGTGCGAGCCCCCCCAAACGTGCAGCATCACCAACCCGGCCAGTGCCATCCCCCCAAAACGTGCAGCATCGCCCCCCGGCCAGTGCGAGCCCCCCCCAAACGTGCAGCGTCGCCCCCCGGCCAGTGCGAGCCCCCCCAAACGTGCAGCATCATCCCCCCGGCCAGTGCGAGCCTCCCCAAACGTACAGCGTTATCCCCCCGGCCAGTGCGAGCCCCCCCAAACGTGCAGCGTCGCCCCCCGGCTAGTGCGAGCCCCCCCAAATGTACAGCATCATCCCCCCGGCCAGTGCGAGCCCCCCCAAACGTGCAGCGTCGCCCCCCGGCCAGTGCGAGCCACCCCAAACGTGCAGCGTCGCCCCCCCGGCTAGTGCGAGCACCCCCAAACGTACAGCGTCATCCCCCCGGGCAATGCGAGCCACCCCAAACTTGCAGCGTCATCCCCCCGGCCAGTGCGAGCCCCCCCAAACATGCAGCCTCACCCCCTGGCCAGTGCGAGCCCCCCAAACATGCAGCCTCCCCCCCTGGCCAGTGCGAGCCCCCCAATCATGCAGCCTCACCCCCCGGCCAGTGCGAGCCCCCCCCAAACGTGCAGCATCATCCCCCCGGCCAGTGCGAGCCTCCCCAAATGTACAGTGTCTTCCCCCCGGCTAGTGCGAGCCCCCCCAAACGTACAGCGTCATCCCCCCGGCCAGTGCGAGCCCCCCCAAACGTGCAGCGTCGCCCCCCGGCCAGTGCGAGCCACCCCAAACGTGCAGCGTCGCCCCCCGGCCAGTGCCATCCCCCCCAAACGTGCAGCGTCGCCCCCCGGCTAGTGCGAACCCCTCCAAACGTACAGCGTCATCCACCCGGCCAGTGCGAGCCCCCCCAAACGTACAGCATCATCCCCCCGGCCAGTGTGAGCCCCCCCCAAACGTGCAGCGTCGCCCCCCGGCCAGTGCGAGCCCCCCCAAACGTACAGCATCATCCCCCCGGCCAGTGCGAGTTCCCCAAACGTGCAGCGTCGCACCGCGGCCAGTGCGAGCCCCCCCAAACGTGCAGCATCGCCCCCCGGCCAGTGCGAGCCCCCCCCAAACGTGCAGCGTCGCCCCCCGGCCAGTGCGAGCCCCCCCAAACGTGCAGCATCACCAACCCGGCCAGTGCCATCCCCCCAAACGTGCAGCGTCGCCCCCCGGCCAGTGCGAGCCCCCCCAAACGTGCAGCGTCGCCCCCCGGCCAGTGCGAGCCCCCCTAGACGTACAGCATCATCCCCCCGGCCAGTGTGAGCCCCCCCAAACGTGCAGCGTCGCACCGCGGCCAGTGCGAGCCCCCCAAACGTGCAGCGTCGCACCGCGGCCAGTGCGAGCCCCCCCAAACGTGCAGCATCGCCCCCCGGCCAGTGCGAGCCCCCCCAAACGTGCAGCATCGCCCCCCGGCCAGTGCGAGCCCCCCCAAATGTACAGTGTCTTCCCCCCGGCTAGTGCGAGCCCCCCCAAACGTACAGCGTCATCCCCCCGGCCAGTGCGAGCCCCCCCAAACGTGCAGCGTCGCCCCCCGGCCAGTGCGAGCCACCCCAAACGTGCAGCGTCGCCCCCCGGCCAGTGCCATCCCCCCCAAACGTGCAGCGTCGCCCCCCGGCTAGTGCGAACCCCTCCAAACGTACAGCGTCATCCACCCGGCCAGTGCGAGCCCCCCCAAATGTACAGCATCATCCCCCCGGCCAGTGTGAGCCCCCCCCAAACGTGCAGCGTCGCCCCCCGGCCAGTGCGAGCCCCCCCAAACGTACAGCATCATCCCCCCGGCCAGTGCGAGTTCCCCAAACGTGCAGCGTCGCACCGCGGCCAGTGCGAGCCCCCCCAAACGTGCAGCATCGCCCCCCGGCCAGTGCGAGCCCCCCCAAACGTGCAGCGTCGCCCCCCGGCCAGTGCGAGCCCCCCCAAACGTGCAGCATCACCAACCCGGCCAGTGCCATCCCCCCAAACGTGCAGCGTCGCCCCCCGGCCAGTGCGAGCCCCCCCAAACGTGCAGCGTCGCCCCCCGGCCAGTGCGAGCCCCCCTAAACGTACAGCATCATCCCCCCGGCCAGTGTGAGCCCCCCCAAACGTGCAGCGTCGCACCGCGGCCAGTGCGAGCCCCCCAAACGTGCAGCGTCGCACCGCGGCCAGTGCGAGCCCCCCCAAACGTGCAGCGTCACCAACCCGGCCAGTGCCATCCCCCCAAACGTGCAGCGTCGCCCCCCCCCGGCCAGTGCGAGCCCCCCCCAAACGTGCAGCGTCGCACCGCGGCCAGTGCGAGCCCCCCCAAACGTGCAGCGTCGCACCGCGGCCAGTGCGAGCCCCCCCAAACGTGCAGCATCGCCCCCCGGCCAGTGCGAGCCCCCCAAACGTGCAGCATCGCCCCCCGGCCAGTGCGAGCCCCCCCAAACGTGCAGCGTCACCAACCCGGCCAGTGCCATCCCCCCAAACGTGCAGCGTCGCCCCCCGGCCAGTGCGAGCCACCCCAAACGTGCAGCGTCGCCCCCCGGCCAGTGCCATCCCCCCCAAACGTGCAGCGTCGCCCCCCGGCCAGTGCCATCCCCCCCCAAACGTGCAGCGTCGCACCCCGGCCAGTGCAAGCCCCCCAAACGTACAGTATCATCCCCTGCTCCGTGTAACCCCCCATAAGACACTTACCTTATTGAAGCCTGAGACATACACGAGCTGCAGCCCCCAACACAGACAGGAGACACTGCTCTGTGCCCCCAACATCCAAGCTGAGACCCCAGAGCTATAACTAATGAGGAAACGCTGACTCTTCTCCACCTCAGGGTCAGGATCCTCCGCTCTGCACAGAGGAGCCCAAGCACTGCCGCTTCCCGCCCACAGATCTGCACGGCACTGAGGAGGCCCCGCCTTTTCCGGTGACATCATGATTTCATGAAATCACTCCTCCCACCTCAAAAAATCAACTCCGATCTAGCCTCTACCGTCGTGGTGACCAGGGGAGATGTCGGAAAAGGCGCTGCGGGTGTGAGTATGGAGTGTGGGCCGGAAAGGGGGACGTGGGGACGTGGAGGAGGGTGGAATATGACTCTATAAAGACACACACACACACACATTATATATATATATATATATATATATATATATATATATATATATATATATATATATATATATATATATATATATATATATATATATATATATATAAAACACACACACACGTTGTGCTCATGTGACCAGCAGTTGGCATGGAGTAGTCATTGTATGTGTAATTCTATACTTTGCTGCTTGTTACCAAGGTTACCGACCACTTCTGCTGTGTATCAGTGGTGGACGGTTTCCTAGTCTACAACTGCACTTGCAAATTCTCTGTTTTGTTCATAGACACGGCCAGAGTGACTGAGCGATCTGTCTGTGACTTTCTAGCCTCTATCCGATTGTGCTGCGACCTGTTAATTAAAGTGATTGAGCTCGTCTTGACAAGAGACTCTCTGTTTTGTTGCAGAATGAGCTAACAGAGACTTTGTCAGCGAGCTCGTTCTGATGGGAGAGGTTGTCATCTGTTTTATTGCAGAAAGAGCTAATGGAGGATCCGTGAGCTAGCTCATTCTGACGGTATAGTTTGCAATCTGTTTTGTTGCAGAATGAGTGAACTGAGGATCAGTCAGTGAGCTCGTTCTGATGAGTTTGTAACCTGTTTTTTAGCAGAATGAGCTAATGGAGGATCGGTTAGTGAGCTCATTCTGATGGGAGAGTTTGCAATCTGTTTTGTTGCAGAATGAGCGAACTGAGGACCCGTAGGCGAGTTCGTGCTGATGAGAGTTTGCAATCTTTTTTTTATTTATTTATTTTTTTTTTTTTTGCAGAATGAGCTAACGGAGGGTCCTTCTAGTGAGCTCATTCTAACGGTATAGTTTGCAATCTGTTTTGTTGCAGAATGAGTGAACTGAGGATCCGTCAGTGAGCTCATTCTGATGAGAGTTTGTAATCTGTTTTGTTGCAGAAAGAGCTAATGGAGGATAAATAAAATAAATCTTTATTTTTATATAGCGCTAACATATTCCACAGCGCTTTACATACATTAGGAACACTGTCCCCATTGGGGCTCACAATCTAAATTCCCTATCTGTATATCTTTTGGAGTGTGGGAGGAAACTGGAGAACCCGGAGGAAACCCACGCAAACACGGGGAGAACATACAAACTCCTTGCAGATGGTGTCCTTGGTGGGATTAGTATGGGGAGATAAGGTATGCACACCAGTGACTATGGAAGGGGAATACATGTAATAGCAGAAACTGCTGTGTGAATACTGACATGAAAAATTCAATAGCTATATGTAAGAATGAAACGTGAAAAATGGAACCTGCATTACTGCCATGAATATATGAATAAAGAGAAATTTAGCTACTGAATTGATCAATGCAATAGAGCCCCAACACTACGCCAAAGTATTTCTCTACGTTGGGGTCCCTAGCTTGTGTGTGTCCTCTCATGCAGTTAAAAAACTTACCGTGTATGGGACGCTGAGACCCAGGCTATATATACGATGTGGATTGGCAATAGGTGTGTATGGGGAGGGTTCACAAACAAGTTGAGAGGACACACACAAGCTAGGGACCCCAACGTAGAGAAATACTTTGGCGTAGTGTTGGGGCTCTATTGCATTGATCAATTCAGTAGCTAAATTTCTCTTTATTCATATGTTCATGGCAGTAATACAGATTCCATTTTTCACATTTCACTCTTGCATATAGCTATTGAATTTTTCATGTCAGTATTCACACAGCAGTTTCTGCTATTACATGTATTCCCCTTCCATAGTCACTGGTGTGCATACCTTATCTCCCCATAGTGATGTTTTTTAGGTTTTTTGCACCCAGTTCAGACATAGAATGGAGTTCCAAACGTTATTCCTTAATCTTGGTGGGATTAGAACCCAGGACCCCAGCGCTGCAAGACTGCAGTGCTAACCACTGAGCCACCACAAGACTATAGTGCTAACCACTGAGCCACCGTGCCGCCCGTAGAGATCTGTGAGCTCATTCTGACGATATAGTTTTCAATCTCTTTTGTTGCAGAATGAGAGAACTGAGAATCTTTCAGCGAGCTTGTTATAATGGGAGAGTCTGTAACCTGTTTTTTGTCCAAAATCATCACCCTGGACAGTGGCGCGACCTTCCTCTGATGCTGGATTGCCTCTGTTGCTGTGTAGCCCCAACCTCTGAAAGGAGTCCCTGAAAAGTCAACAATAGAGGATAGCAGCAGCAGTTCTGCTAATCTGTGAGGGTCTCAGCTCCCGGACCCCTATATCTGATAAGTCTGTAGGATTGCTAAACCTTAAAGGGGAACGATATTGATGACCTTTCTTCATCAGATTAATGAATCTTACAGTAGAAGCTTTTCTGCAGTACCCAGGCGGGGATGCCGATGCTAATCAGTGAGGGGAGAGTGGGTTACGGGAGAGGTTTGGGGGGTGCTGGGTGTCGGATCCCCACCGATTTGAGACTGTCACATGCCCCAGAACACCATTGATTATACAGGACTTTCTACTGCAGAGCACATGAAATGATATATTCCTATAGGTCTCAGCAGGGGGCGCCGTACACCATACCTAATAACTTCCCATCACTGTTGTGTCCTCTCCCTACAGATTGGCCTGCGGGGACGTGTACGGGAAGTTTGATCTCCTGTTCAACCGGGTTCGTCAGATCCAGAAGAAGAGCGGAGAGTTCGATGTAAGGAAAAGTAACGGCTCGGCTCCATTTTCCAGAGTTCTGTCCGGTCTCCGCTCACTGGGGGCGACTGATCCCTGCCCAATACGAGGGCCATCGGTGGCCAGAAGTGAGCGGAGTCGGCATATCCCCCCGACTACACAATGTCAAGTAGCTGTCCGCGAGTAATGATAAAATTGTAGCTCACGCACCACTTTCCGACTGCTGTCTTCTTATTTCTGATACCCCTGGATATTTTAATGTTTTTATAATGATTTTTTTTTTTTGTTTTTTTTAGTTGCTTTTATGCGTTGGCAGTTTTTTCGGAACCTGCCCGGAAAGTGAAGCCCTTTGGCAGGAATATAAATCCGGAGTGAAGCAAGGTTTGTAATATAATCCAAACTAAGCTCCTTTACTACAAATGTCTTTTATTTTGAAGAAAAAAAAACAAACTGACCAGCATCTTCAAATAAGAATAAAGCAAGTGTGAACAGGTGTCAGCTGCAAAGACTTCACAAAAGGATACAGTAGCCCTGTGTAAAGCGCTAAGACATATGCAAACATAGAATATATGACATTAAAACTGCATTAATGCTATATAGAATATATGCTCATAAATTGTCCAATTCATGTGAGCCCATCAAT